>NW_028275166.1:32022320-32323806 GCF_013281855.1 Momordica charantia
AATTTCAAGTCGAGACTTTTGATATTTTACATCGTGTTAAAATTGGATTAAAATATTACAAATTAGCTTTGTAGTAAATTTTAATTGCTTTCATCCTCAATTCAAACTTTTGACATATTGATCTAAAAAAATATTGAATTTACTTATCACGTGAGTAATATAGAATACATAAAATTAATATTCTAAAGTAAAAATTAAAAACAAAAGTTGGAGGTTATCTTTGTTTTTTCTTTTTTTCTGAATGGAGTAAAATATATTTTTTAAAAAATATATTGTAAGAGAATTTAACCTATCAAAATTGAGGTTATTTAGGGTTATTAATACATGAATTATTGAGCTAGATAAAATATTTAAGAGTTATGAGTTTAATTAAACTTCGAACCGGTAGAAGATCAAACAACCAATTTGTTAGAATCCATATAAATGAATTAAATTTACCCAACCCATCAGTTTAAGCTTTTAGGTTGAGTGGTGGTTTGTTCATTCTTAAGATGGTATCAGAGTGGGAAAATATGTCTATCCAAAATTTTACATGGTTGATTTATTTATGATTCTCTACGGTAGGTTTGAATAACTAGGAGCATCTCTATTTTAGATAACAAATTTATGCTTTTAAAAAAATGTTGTTAGTGTCGGATTATAGACTTTCATTAACATGCTACTGTCCTTTCATTAATTTTTTGTATTTTATAAAATGATACGACTTAATTGACATTAACTAATACATCAAAAAATGTTTTTTAAAAAAATAAAGAGAAAATTTTAAAAACTGTCACACCGAGAACAATATTTTTTTAGGCAAGATACTTTAATAATAATAATAATAATAAAAACTGGGTATGTCACCATAGTTTTTTTATCCCGTTTGATAATTACTTTTAATTTTTAATTTTTGTAAAAATTATACATGCTTGATAACTTTTTTTTTTTATAATGTTTTCCATTTTTAAAAAACAAAAAATCAATATATATTTGATTACTCTTTTTTGCCTTTTAATTTTAGAATAGTTAGAGATGTGTTATAGAGAGGAAAATCTATGTCAAGATATGAAAATAAAAATTTAAAGACATTGTGAGAAATTTTAGAGAGAGTAAGTTAAAAAAAAAAATTGGAGAGTGAAAAGTATGTAGAGAGAAAATATTAATTTAGAGAAAGAAAAAGCATGTTAGTGAAAGAAAAGTTAGAGTAAAAGGGAACTTTTAGAGGAAGAAAAGAAACTACAAAGAGAGTGAAAGTAAAGTTAGAAAAAAAATGTTGCACAAAGAATAAAAATTAGAAAGTGAAAGAAAATTTAAAGAGAAAAAATTTAGACTAGAAAATTTTATAAATATTTGTTGGAGAGTAAAAATTAAAAAGAAAAAAAAAACTTATAGAGGAAGACATTCTATAGAAAAAAAATGGAAAAACGTAAGAAAACTGAAAGGTTTCGAAAAGATATTAAATTTTAGAGAGAAGAGTGGAGAGACGCGTCAGAAAGAAAAATTGAAGGAGATGAAGATAAAGATTATTGAGAGTGAGATTTTTCTAAAGATAATTTTGTTAATACTAAAATTGAGCATGGAAAAAAATTGAGATCTTTCAAAAATATTATTAAAGACAAAAAAGAAGAAAAAATTGAATTGATTATTAAACAACTTTATTTTTAAAAAGTATAAAACAAAAAATAAACAAAAAATAAAAAAAGTTATCAAACAATGGTTATAAAATATTTGTCCTCAGCATTTTTAAACGTCATAAGATTTTATAATAATAAAGAAATATTTATGACAAAATTTTAAAAATTATTTTACACATCGACATGAACATAATTCAACTAATCAAAATATTATTTAACTTTCCTAGAACTTTGAGGTATGAATCGTCAAATTGAAAACGAAAAGACTACTTTTGCATTGAATAATACCATATATCAATTTTCTTTCAATATTTTTATATCATCATAAAAAGATTGATCAAATATAAAAAAATATACCAACAAGATATCATTAATCTATACATAAAATTAATAACGAGAATTTTTAACTTACTCAAAAAGGGGTGAGATGCTCATTTATGATCTTAATTAAAACACATTTTTGTGAATTTTTATTTTTATATATTTTTTAGAAACATCTATTAATATCCACATAATTTCTATAAAATTGAGATTTCGATAATTCTAGTTATATCATACCCATGATACAAATTATCGAGAAGCATTTCCACGTGGTTGGCTTAGTCATGTAGACACCCACCAGCCAACAAATTTGATTTACACATTTTGATATGATAGGTAGGTTACACATAGTGACCTTACATTTTCTTTATTATTTAATTATTTAATTTGATAATTATAGTTGTCATTTTAAGCTATAGTTCCATGACCAAGATATTTATTATTGTTTTAAAATTGTTGATGGTTCGATTCTCCACCCTATCGTTGTTGAACTAAAAAAATTAATTAAAAAAATTGAAAAATGCAGTTGAAAACTAAATTAGTATATTTATAAATTGTTTGAATCATATTTTAATCTCTAAGCTTGACAAAAATAAAAACATATTTTAAGCTACGTTCTATATTTAACTATATAAAGAAAATTGCACTTTTTAAAATTCAATACATTAGAGAAAAATAATTATATTAAAACAAATGAAAGTGAGAGATCGGGAATGGTACAAATAATAGAGACCAAAGAAATTCAAAAGATAGTACAAATAATGGAGGGGTGCTGAATATATATATTTTTTTAAATTCTAATATTTGTGTTTTTCCAATTTAGTGTTACATATTAAAAAGTTTTCAATTTTAAACTTACACATGATGTGTAAGAGGAATTTGGCCACCTAATAGAAAAACAATTGAAAACTCATTTTCTAAGTTAAAACGTAAGGAACTATTAAAAAACATTCATCAACAGAAATATTAAAAAACATGATAATGTAAGGTATACTAAATTAAAATTTTTTAAATAATAATTAAGGATTAAATAAAAAATCATTCAATTTTCAACCCAGTGATATTATCCATTTTTAATTATATAGTCGGCCAACTATATATATATCAAAGAAATTTAATGACCTTTAAATAATGTATTGAAACCGAAGTATTAAAGAAATTGGATAATATATATATATATATATATATATATATATAAGAAATTAAAAAAAAAAGTTATGAACCGAGGAAATAAACTTTTGGAGTGTTGTCTTTTTCAAATGTAATGTCTCTTGGATTCTAGCTGCACCTTTAAATAATGGATTGAAATCGAAGTATCCAATATATGAAGAACATGTGTTTTTGTTTTCATTAAAAAAAAGGAATGTTTCACATCAATGTTTAAAAAAAAATTGTAAAAACTTTTCGATGCAGAAAATTAAAGCAGCGTACAAGAAGAAGACGACAAGAACGATTATAGTGGTTCGACCAAGGTTTGGTCTACGTCCACTTTACAAAGAGAGCTAGGGATTAGAGGTATTTACTTTGCACCCTCTATTTGCAAATCTCTCTCTGTAATTAAAGTTCTGAAAAAAACCCAATTTACATTACAGAAATTATTAGTATTTATAAGAAGAGAGTATAAAGGTAATTGATGTAAGGAACCAACTGAATTACTTCTTAAAAGAATTTCAACTTCTATATTACAGTGATATAAAAGGGGCAAAAACTTCGCACTTTTCATTGTCCTTGAAATATATTCAGTTTTGCCCAGCACAACAAAGAACTGCACTCTTTTGTTTTGTTTTAGAGTTCACAAAGTTGAAGAAAAAATAATTAAGATTTGAAATTTTTTTCTCTAATTTGTTTTGGTTGTGTTTAATATTAAAATAGAAAAATTTTATATAACTTTTTTTTTTTAAAACGGTGCTGTGCCATATGAAAAGAGAAAAAAAGAAAAAAAGTAAAGACCACGTGTTTCTCATGGTGTTGTCTTTTTTTAGGGATGGTCAATAATGATGAGAAGGATGAAAATAGAGATGAACCCGATTTACATATAATTATGACGAGACTGATTAATTGAAGGAAATTTTTATTTTACTAATTAGTCAATGATTTTAATCAACTTGAATAAGTGATAAAAGAAATTAACACACCTAATCAAAGAATAGATATTCTAATGTTCAAGTAAGTCTAAAGTTCGAATCTTTAGGTCGGTTTCACACATAATTATAGTACACATGATTGGGTGGAGTGATAGTGCGACAATTACGGCAATAATTATAGCAACTGTAATTCTATTGCTAAGGTCGTTAAACTATTCCCAATTGTTCGTGGAAGCTATTGGATTCCTTAATTCGAGTGAGACGAACTAAATACCCTTTGCCTTTGCTTGAAGTTCTAAAGTCATAAGTGGCGAGCTAGGCAGGTTGCTCGGTACCATGAGATTGGTGGTTGATCTTTTTTTTAGTATAACAATTTGGGAATATGAGAGATCGAACTTCTAATCTCGAAGCAAGGAGTATATGTCATTTACCACTGAGCTATGTCCATATTGACGATCGATGACTGATCTTAGCTCTTGGTCTAACATGACATGCTATAATTTTACTTCCCACATTAAACTTAACTAAAAAAGTATTAATTTTACATTTCTTTTTAATTCAATAACATGCGAGGAAGAAATTCAAACATATGAATTTTTTTGAATAAAATGCATAATGATTTTAAGTTTTTTATTTTTATTTATTTTTTCAACACTCAAGTCTGATTCGACTTGTTAAAATATATATATCTTTTAGAGATTCGAATTTCCAACACTCTACCCATTGTTAAACTAAAAAAAATTTCCGAGTTTTTCATCTGAATAGATAGGTTGGCTGTGTTATAATTGAAAGTTAAACCAAGCAGAGAGGAAGTAAAATGATTTTTTCTACCTTTTATTTAATTAGAAATGAGTGAAACTTGTCATTGTTTGAATATTGATACATTTGCTCTATATGTTTTTGAATAATTTGATCATAAAATAATTTCATGAGATATTTCGTTGGGTTTATTTGTGGCACAGTCATCCTTGAAGCCGATTTGAAGTGGCACGGTTCACACGCTAGTGTAATGTCATTTTCTCATGTCCAAAAAAGTTTTCTTTATTATTTAATTTGTAATTAAAAAAAAAGAAACTCGATAGTGTTGGTTTTGATGTTGAGGGTGAATTTACCAACGAGTACGAGCCCCTCATTTCGGACGTTGGCCAAAGAGAAAAACTCAGGTAACCAAATCCAATAGAGGGGCCCACAACTACTCTCGCCCTATATTGAGTGACTTATAGATGTACAGACACCTACGCTCCATATTGAGCGGTTTATAGGTGTGCAACCACCTTCCCCCCATATTGAACGGTTTATATAGGTGTGTAGACACCTCTGCTCCATATTGGACGGCTTATAGGTGTGCAGCCACCTCCATGCCATATTGAGCGGCTTATAAGTCGGTCTCACTTCAACGACCATTATAGGTCGATTATAGCTCGGCCTATAGGTTGGCCTCAGCAGGTCACGCCATAGTACAAATTATAGCGCAGGCCACATGGATGCTGCCACCATGTGTTCACACCACCACATTTCCTGTAAATAGAAAATGACTCCTAATCTTTCAATGTACGTCATTTTCTTTCAAGTCACTCTTTACTTGAACCTCATATATTGACTTAAGCATCAGAGTAAGGTAGGCCGGCACCATGCGGACATCCACCCACCTTCTGATCTTTTGCAGGTCAGTCTTTCAAACAACAAGACTTCGTCCTTCTCCTGTTCACAACATATCAGACCTCATCTTCTCCAAGTTAGACCCAACCTCTCATTGATCACTTGATAGTTAATCCGATTCACCGATCAGTTGTCCAAAAATTGCTTCAATAGTGGAAAAGTAAATTGATATATATATTTTTTTAAAAAAATTAAATGCCCATATTTTAGTCCACCAATGTTTTCACTTTATTCTTTTCGTCTATAAAGTTAACGTATATATATAAAGTTTTTGTTAAAAGGAATTACATAAGAAAAGGAATTACCAAAGGATTTTTATACAAAAACAATAAAGTCTAAGGATTGAACTAAAATATTTCAAAAGTTAGAGACCAGCGAAATAATCATAAAAGTTCAGCAATTATAATATAATTTCTTGAGTTATTTTCTATTTTAACAGTGTACATGATGAGGATGAGACCGAATAAAATGGTAAACATATTTTTTAATGTTCTAAAAACGTAACCAGGAAAAAAAAGTGGGACGTGTAGGGTAATTTATTTCAACCAAAGGTTTCTTTTGTTACCTAAAAGTTGGACACGTATATATATGTCACATGGTGGGTCCCACCCCCATGCTGAACTTAAAATTAGACAGTTGACTGTGTGTCAGACCCATAAGTAAATAAATAATTGATATAAAAAAAGAAATAATAATAATAATAAATAAAAGAAGAGAAAAAAAAAAAAGTACCAAATAATTGAAGCAAAAATGGACCCAACCAATCAGATAAGAAGAAATTTCGTTTTTCTCCTTGTCAACAATATTTCAAAATTTTGAGAAATCGATGATATGTCGAAAATATCGAGAGCATGAAAGAATTAGCGGTCCAAAAATCTTTACTTCATACGAGCCAAATTTTGTAGACAAAGTTCAGTAATTAGACCTGTACTTCTATGGCTGCAGTCCTTTTATAGAGAATTTTTGCTCCCTACTTGAATCCTCTCGACGTGGAACAAATACAATCTCATTTTATTATCTTCTTTAATTTTTCCTATTCAAATCTAATTTTCAAATGTTTATATCGTTAACCTATTAGCAGAAATTTCAAGAATCTATTGATGTTATTAATTAAGTTTCATACTCCATTAAAAATGTGAAATTCAATGATAAATGATTCACTTTGTTTTTCTTTATCTTTCCTTTTTTAAGTCTTTTTTTTCATTATTACTTTAAATTACATTGTTGATTAGTAAAATTAATTAGCTTTATCTCAAACATCAAAATTAAGTTTCGACGCAAATTTGAGTCCAACTCAATTAATTAAATTTTACAACCTCAACTAAAAATGTCAATCGAATCCAGAGGTCGTGAGTTCAAACATTCACCTCAAACGTCCTCTACCTCTGCATGTTGTTGAACTAAATAATAATAATGTCTCATTTTACTAATTTAAACAATTTTTACCCATTTTCATAAATTTTCTTCAAATAGTTAAGTCTATATTTTCATATAAGTATGACTTTTATTTCTAGATACGATAGTTAAAAATTGATCAATTATAGTCTAATTGAACCATAATTAAGTTATCATGAACTTGTAATTGAGAAGATTTCAATGATTTTTCCTAAACTTTTCAACGACATCAACATTTCTTACGATATTTCTATAAGTAAGTTACTTATATTTTTACATATAATAGTTAAAACCGATAAATTATATGTTTTTTTCTAAAATATCCGTCAATCTCGACATTTTCATAACATCAGAGCATCGACATTTCATTGGCATCACTCTTTCAAACTAATTTATCTAACAACGTATCAGAAAAAGGGCCCACTATCTGAATTTTGTACCTTGTGGCTTGTACGAGTAATAAAGAAATCGTGCTGATTAAAAAATTAAAAAGTGAGCTGTGACATGTACTATCCACCCTAAATTTAAGCAACGTATTCCTTTTTTTTTTTCATTTCTTTCTTTTTTTTTCGCCAAAGGAACGAATTCGTTTCTTGCTTTTTAATTTTGTTTTTAGTGCTAATTTTTTTATTATTTGTTTAAATATTTTTTTAATAAATACATGTAGGATTACATTGAATATTTTTTCTTATTGAAACATATTTAGTAACCCTTTCGAATTTATCGTCCTCTAAAATTATATATATATTTTTTACATATTTGGTAACCTATTTAGTTTCGAATCTTTTGATTTGTATAGCAAATCTCATCTCTGCCATCAATTCCTCTTTGCACTACCCTCGACCCTCAGCCCCTCTTTGCAAATATGCCAGAAACCCCCTCCCCTGTCGAGAATAACAAAGTAGAATTTGTTTTACTTGTCCCACATAGGTAATTTTTAAATTGGGGAAGAGATTTTATATTGAGAAGCCTGAGTTTGTAAAAAGATGTTTGAGATAAGTTCAAGACATTTCCCCCGGACTAGTGCACAAATTGAAATCCACTAGTTGGTCGGTTGGCCAATGCAAGAAAATAAAACATCTATTTTAGGAGATACAAAGTCAGATTGTCTTCTGCGAAAAATGTTATGAAATATGATTTTTTTTTTGCTATATGAAAACGTGGGTAGGTCGAGATTTTTCCTTTTTTTTTTACTTATTTATCCTTTACATAATTTTAAATTCCAAACTTATCCTCAACAATGATAGCTTATATTTTACTTATTCCATTATTTTTGTTAGCACTAAAATCATGTTTATATTCTAAAATTAAAATAAATCTCACTAAATTAAAAATAAAAATAGATTAGAAAACCTATATTTGTTTTGCAAATTGGCTAAGACTCAAAAAGTTACTTTCAAAACAAATATAAAATCATAATTAAGTTATTAATATTTAACAACAGTTTTTAAGTTGAGGGGCTTTGTGTCATAAATGTTAGTAGGTAGAAATGCAAACATAAATGTAAGTAGGTAAAAATTAAAAGTGGCACATGTAGCATAGTTTTATTATTTCAACAAAAACTTTAACCCAGCAGAAAATGGTACACACATCCATAAATATGTCACATGATATGAGTCCACGTCCCAGTAATTTTTTTTTTTCGAATGATGGTAACCAAATAATTGAGATTCGACCGTTTACTTCAAGAGAATGAAAATAGATAAATGAAAATAAAACGTATTTGATAATGTTTTCGTTTTTCCTCCCGTAAGAAATTATACTAAAACTAATTAGTTGATGTGACCTCTTTTTTGAAAGGGATGATGTGATCTTATAATAAAAAATGTACTTAAAAAATAATAATAAAAGATTACCTACAAATTTTCTTGGCAATCAAATGTAATGGAATCAGACGATTGTTGCGTGAGATTAGTCGAGATGTACATAAGTTAAGTCTAGACACTCACGAATATAGAAATAAAAACGCAAAAATAATAAAAGTTTACGGACTTCTATTTAATTACTCAATTAACCAATTTTTTGTTTTTATTAATCAATATTGATAAAATTTTTTAAAATAGAATTCATTAGATCACTTAAATATCATAAACAATAAAATTTAATAATACTTTATATTAATAACTGTTATTTTAATAAATAACCATTTTTAGTTGACACGATATTATTTTCATTATTTTAAGTAGTGTTATTATTAGTTAATATTTAATAATTTGTAAAAATAAAAATAATAAAATAAAACAAAAATGGAATAATTTTTTTTATTGTTTATTATTATTTGAATTAAAAATAATATTAAACTACTTGTTTTCATTAATTTATTCTTAGCTGGTTAGAAATATGGGAGGATGTCTTATTCCTATTATAATTTCAAGCACTAAACAATAATATATATGAATCGAATTTCAGTTAAAGGTTTCAGAATGAACATCAAAGAGATGACATTCGTTTCTTATTGATTTACTTCCAATTTATCTTTATTACAAGATTTATCATTCAAATTCTCATTAATTAAACGAGCGGTTAATTTTTAAAAAGGAGAAAGTCATCAAATAATTGATGCTGAGGGTGGGGGTAAAAGGCTAATCTCTATTTTAATTCCCCAAACTTTTCTTTTGCCCACATAATAATATGCCCCAAACTTTAGATTCTTTATTTATTACCCTTTTATTAATATGTTTTAATTCCTAATTTTACCTACAAAATTATTTTATTTTATTTTTTTTGGCAAAGGAATATTGAAAATACTTAATATTGAAATAACAACCGTTTCTTGGTATCAAAAGCAAGACTTTAAATGTCGATGTCGATGTAAATGTCGAGGTCTCACTTTCATGGAAATGTCGATAGAAATATCGATAAAATGTCGATGTCGATAGATATTTCTAGAAAAATTATAAAAATAAAAAAAATATTTAAATTAACAAATAATCATTTAACCATTTCTGAATAAGTTAAAAGTGATTAATATTAATATTATGTTTATATTAGTGAAATTTTGTTGATATTTTTTATACTCTGTCGATTTTTTTTATAATATTGTGGAAATCTCGATTTATCCCTTGTGTTGATGTCGAATCCATGAATATATGGACATGTCGACAGGGTAGGTATATAAATTTTGTGTTATAATTTATCTTATTTTAATCTAAAAATAGGCAGTTTATATATTGTAAAAAAAAAACCCATCAACTTTCAGTTTTCAAAAATTGAAAAATATTTGTGAAATTGTAAGCAACCCTCCAAAAGAAAAAAGATGACAAATGTTATAAAACAAGAATAAATAGAATAAAAAATATAGCTCAACAATTAAAAAATCTTTGTTAATTATGAAAGAAAACTATTTTTTAGCTTTTCAAGATCTCATTTTTTTTCCTCTTCACATCCTTCGTTATTTGAACATTTTCTCGCCCTCCCAATTTACCATTATTTTCTAATATATTTTTCTCTCTCATTGGGTGAGAATTCAAATTCACGACTTTTTATACTTAACCAATTTATTCATACTTTATGTTGGCTTGGCCATTTTTCTTCTCTAAAGGTCTTTCTTAAATATCTTTCCTCTCTAATTTATTATCATCGTACAATATCTCTCTAAAATTTTTATCTCTTTTAACTTATATATGCTTTCATTCGTTCTGTCATTTCTATCTCTAACGTGCATCTCTCTTTTAACTTTTTCTTTCCTAAAATTTCTCTCCATATACAACTTTTCTTTCTCTCGCACTAATATAATTCTCTTTTAACTTTTTTTTTTACTCTCTAACTTATCAATTTCTCTCTAACATATCTCTTCCTCTCTAACTTTTTCTCTCGATCTCTAAAATCCCTCTTTGTACTCCTTTTCTTTCACCTCTTCTAACAAATCTTCCTTTCTATACCTCTCCAACTTTCATATCTTTCTCTCTCTGATTTAAAAAAAAATAAAAAATAAAAACCCAACATACATTATATCAAACCAAGAAAAAAAAAATTACCCAAATATTTAGTTTCAGTGTCTAAGTAACTCATTTACAATAAAATTAATAATATATATATTGATTTGAAAAAAGAAGACGAATCTGTAGACATTTTTCGTGCAAAAGGACAATTTTGGTAATGAGATAATTCAAAGGAACGTACAGAATTATAACATGTGAAATTTATGCAAATTAGGTGGCAGGGGTGATGGGGCCTACTTGAATAATTTTCATTGTCGTTTTTCTTCCAACATTTTCTCTTCAAATTTTCACACATTTTTTCAAGCAATGGGGAGCTTGTTTTCCTGGCTATAAATGGCATAACGACTCCTCGACTTTCTCTACACAACTCCTTTTCTACTACGGAAGAGAAGAAAGAAAGAAGAAGCGAGAGATCTAATGAGCATATTCGGGTTGGGAGGAAAGATTCTCGGGGAGGTCGCTAAAGGCGCCGGTGAGGCCCTCAGAACTACCGGCGACATCACTGGCTCGATCATAGATGCCGGAAATAACATCACCCAACGAGCCATCGGCGATATCACCGGTATCGGGAAGAAGAAGATCAAAGGGAAGGTGATTTTGATGAGAAGCAATGCCTTGGATTTCACTGAGTTACACTCCACTGTCGTTGATACTTTCGTTGAGCTGTTGGGAAGTTCGATTGTTCTTCAACTCATTAGTGCAACTAGTGTTGATCACCACTGTAAGTTGTCTCGCTCTGCTTTTAGTTCCGATCAAAATACCTCAAGTTATCTATATGATAGTAAATTCCGTCGATATTTTCATATATGTATGTGATTTTGACATAAGAAAAATGAACAAGTTATTTAAGTAAGTTTAAATACTATTTTGGGTTACTCTACCTTTCGAATTTGGTTCAACTTTTGTTTATTTTAATAATATATGTACTTTTGAAATGTTGGGTTCGGTCCTTATACTAGTTACTGTTTTAGTTTCTTCATTTTATTTTTATCAAAATTTTAGTATAGACCTCTTACTCACTAAATTTCTTGAAATAATACAACTATAAATTTGTGTTAAAGAGTTTCTATCGTGGATAATATTTGTATTAAAATTTTATAAATGGAGACCATATTTGAAAGTACGATGACGAAATAAACATTTTTAAAGTACAGACCAAAATGAACAAAAAATTGAAAGTACACGGACCAAAATAAACCAATGCTGAAAGTACCATAGATCCATTTAAACCAAACAAATATTAATGAAATATAACTAAAATGAGAATAATATCAATATTAATAATTTATAATTCATTTGAAAATTATAAAATGTTTATCCATTAATTTAATCATCGCTGCAAATTTTCTATTCCTATAAATTTTTCCGAAACAACACCGATACTTTATCATATTTCCATCTACATTTTTCATAAAACTGAAACCTTGATATTTAGAAAATCTTAGTTCTTCCTATATGTACAATCCTTTCTCTATCTAATTAATACGAGATTTTGATCGCATTTCCAACAATCTTACCGACGCAGCAAACAGCCCGCGAGGGAAAGTCGGAAAAAATGCTTACTTGCAGAGGTGGGCGACCACAATGCCACGGCTGTTTGCAGGAGAATCTGTGTTTGAAGTTAACTTTGAATGGGAAGAGGGCTTTGGACTTCCGGGGGCTTTCTACATAAAAAATGGCCATACCACTGAGTTTTATCTCAAGTCCCTTACTCTTGACAATGTCCCTGACTATGGAACTGTCCATTTTGACTGCAACTCATGGATTTATCCTTCACGAAGATACAAGAAAGATCGTATTTTCTTTGCCAATAAGGTGATCATTTTTTATCATCATCTTTTGTTTTATCTCTCTCTTCCTCGATTATTAATGTTATTTTATGTTCGATAGACTTATCTTCCGAACGAAACACCAGATCCACTCCTTAAGTATAGAGAGGAGGAGTTGCTGAATCTTAGAGGTGATGGAAAAGGAGAGCGTCAAAAATGGGATAGGATCTATGACTACGATGTCTACAACGACATTGGCGATCCTGATGGTGGTGCTAGCCTTGTTCGTCCCATTCTTGGAGGGAGTGAATATCCTTATCCTCGTAGAGGAAGAACGGGAAGACCACATGCAAGAAAGGGTGGGAATATTTTCACCTCTCGTTTATAAATAATTATAAAAAATTGACAACTAAGAAAAAGGGAAGGGGAGGGTCAATTTTTTAACATTAAATCTTACTGTCCTGCAAATATCTAAATATTATTGTTTATAAATGAATTTTTAAGTGACGAAAGATGTTAAATCAATTGTGTTTTACAAACGGTTACAAACCTAGCTCTATGCATCTAGTTTTCAAAACTTTAAAAACATGCCAATTTTCAATTAAATTACATTGTTAGCTGTTTTAATGAAATTTGATAAGCATTATTTTTCTTTGAAATGTCTATCACACATCAAAAAATAATTACAATATGTGGTAGTTTGCAATTGTCTTTATTAAGGATTAAGAAAATAATAGAATGTTATTTAACTGTTTTCTTTTTCTCAATTTTATTAATATTTAACCCAAGTTTATGATAGGAAAAAAGTGAGCAACCAAATATGTGGCCATATATAGCCAAGCATGTCTGTTTGGTGGGATATACATATGTAGGAAAAAAAATATTTTTCAATAATTTGAAGATAAAAGGTATACTTATACCAATTTATTTTTGGGATAAAAAAAAGTACAAAAGCACCCTTATTATTAAACCCCCATTTTATACTCATTCTATTTTCTATAAAATAAAAAAAAAAACTAGATCATTGTTTTCTTAAACTAACCATTCATCTATTTTTTTTTGGTTTTTTGTTTTAAATAATAACTAAAGGTGTAGAACATTTCTCCATCTTTTGGGAACCACACAATACCTTATCCACTTAGTTAAAAAAATTTATTAAACCGTTACAAAGAATACTTTTAGTAATATAACAACAGAAAAATGTTATTTTGCCAACCCAAGCATAATTCAATTGATTTAATTAAGACATATATTCGATTAGAAGTTGTGTGATTCGTTTTGTGATACTCATACGTGAATTAAATTTAATCAACCCATCAACTTAAGGTTTTGGGTTGAATGGTGATTTATTCATACTTAACATAGTATCAGATTGCGAGGTCAAGTGTTCGCACCGTGGATGGTTGTTTCCTCCTCATTTATTATAATTTCCGCTTGTTGGCAAAAGCTTAAGCTTGTGAGTTTGTTGGGATTTTCCATACGTGCACCGTTGAACTCAAATTTTCTTTTATTTTGCAGATCACAAGTCTGAAAGCCGAATGAAATCGGTGGTGGGGTTAGATATTTACGTACCAAGAGATGAAAATTTTGGACACTTGAAGATGGACGATTTCCTTGCGTATGCATTGAAGTCACTTTCTTCATCTGTCACGCCAGGCCTTCAAAGTGTATTTGATTTTACTCCATTGGAATTTGACAAATTCAAAGAAGTTCATGATCTCTATGATGGAGGATTTCCCATTCCATTTAATGTTCTTAGGAACCTCACTGAAGGCCTAACACCACCCATGTTCAAAGAACTTTTAAGGACCGATGGTGAACGATTCCTCAAATTTCCCCCTCCTCAAATCGTCAAAGGTATAGACTAATTTCGAATTATATGCTTGCATTTATCGAACTTTTTATTTAATTAATGTTTCGATTTGGGATACATAGATGATAAGTCTGCCTGGAGAACTGATGAAGAGTTTGCGAGAGAAATGCTGGCTGGAGTGAACCCTATTATCATCCAACGTCTTCAAGTAATCTATTATATGTTTGTGTTATTGATGGTTATTAGTTTCTCTTAATTTGGAGGGTTTATTTTGAATTTGTTCCGTTCTTTCAGCATTTTCCACCGTTGAGCAAGCTCGATCATAAGGTTTATGGAAACCAAAATAGTACAATCACTGAAGAACACATAAAACATGGTTTAGATGGACTCACCGTCGATGAGGTGATGGTCATAAAAATTCCCATTTGCGAATGAAAGTAAAATAAAGGGTTGATTTGATTCGATTTGATATCAACAGGCAATGAAGCAAAACAGGCTATATATATTGGATCACCATGATGCATTGATGCCATATCTTAGGAAAATAAATTCAACATCTACAAAGACTTATGCCACAAGAACAATACTGTTTTTGAAAGCTGATGGGACTTTGAAGCCATTGGTTATTGAGCTGAGCTTGCCACACCAGCAAAAGGATGAATTTGGTGCCATTAGCAAGCTATATTTTCCAGCTGAAGAAGGAGTTGAAAGCTCAATTTGGCAACTAGCCAAGGCTTATGTGGCTGTAAATGATGCTGGGTATCATCAACTTATCTGCCACTGGTATAAGCCAATTCTATATATATATATATATATTTTTCTTTTTGATATTTGTGAGTGTCTGAGCCAATCTACGTACATTTTGACTAATTTCATGGGACAACGGTCTGATCCTACAATATTTGGTGTCAAAAAATACATAGTAATTAATTCTTAAGGTAGGTGGTCGTTATGAGATTTTAACTTGGATCAATAAGTCACTCATGATAGTTAAATACTCATTATTGTAGAAAATTATCTTATTAATTTATCACTTTTCTTCTCAGATATCTATATATGAATTAAATCTACACCCTAATCCATAAACTTAAGCTTTTAGGTTCATTGGTGATGATATTAGAACAAGAAATCCTAGGAACCGTGTGTTGTTATGTTATTTCATTCCTATTTATATTCATTTTCTATTAGTTGGCATTTGAGCAAATTTTCAAGCCCACAAGTCAGAGGTAGTGTTGAGATATCTATATATAAATTAGATTTAACATAACTCATAAGCTCAAGTTTCAAGTTTTTGGATTCGTTGGTGGTTTAATCATGTTAAAGATTTTTATTTTGAGATCATATGAGGGGGGAAAAATAATGGCGGGTCTTATTCTTAGTCGGGACCCACAATTGGGTGGGGCTTGTTAGACTTAATTTTTTCTTGGAACCATACGAAAAGTTTTTCAAGTGAGATGGAGTGTTGAGATATCTATATATGAATTAGATTTACCATAACATAACTCATAAAATAAAGTTTTTGGACTCGTTGGTGGTTTAATCATGTTTAAGATTTGTTGTGAATTTGACGGTTGAAAATTGTTACAGGTTGAATACACATGCAGTACTGGAGCCTTTTGTGATTGCAACACATCGACAATTAAGTGTGCTTCATCCAATTCACAAGTTGCTTGCTCCCCATTACAAAGACACCATGTTCATCAATGCATTTGCAAGGCAAACTCTAGTTAATGCTGATGGTCTTCTGGAACAAACTCATTTTCAATCAAAGTATGCCATGGAGTTGTCTTCTTATATATACAAGGAATGGAATTTCCTTGAACAAGCACTGCCTGCCAATCTTTTGAAGAGGTAAAATCCTAATATATAAATATTTATTGATTGGGTATGAAAATCACATGTATAAATCTTTTAACCTTCATGAATTTCCATATTAAAATCAATTGGTTACAAGAGGAGTAGTATATATATCTTATAAACCTTGTTATATCCCATATTAAAATCAATTAGTTACGAGAAGAGTAGTATATATATCTTATAAACCTTGTTATATCCCTTACCTTTTGATTTGAGATTCTATAGGATGGTTCGATAAATGCTCTTGTTTTTTGTTACTCGTTTTCAATTTCATTAAGAAACTTAAGCATTTGACAATTATTTTTTATAAACATTTTCAAGATTGTATAGAAATTTTGAAAACAGCAAAAACAAAATTTTTTGTTCCCATTTCCAATTTGTTCCAAAATGTACTCATAGGTGATGCATGTAATTATATTTTTCTTACCAAACAGGCTCTAACATGCCCTCTCAAGATATTGGGGGCTGTTTTGATGGACCCTCGTTTGAGCTTTTTGTGGGCTCTAATAATACCATCCCAAGAAATGAGTAACTCATATATCTTATAAATCTCGTTGGATTCTTTGAAATTGCAATTGTTTTTTATTTCTGTAGAGGGGTAGCAGTTGAAGATCCAAGTTCCCCACACGGGGTTCGACTTTTGATAGAAGATTATCCCTTCGCCGTCGACGGGCTGGAGATTTGGTCCACAATAAAAAACTGGGTCATAAACTACTGCTGTCTCTACTACAAAGACGACGCGGCCATCCAAAACGACGTCGAACTCCAATTATGGTGGAAAGAGGTCCTAGAAAAAGGCCATCCCGACCTACAACACAAACCATGGTGGCCCAAAATGCACACCCTCGCCGAGCTAATCGAGTCCTGCACCATCATCATATGGATCGCTTCCGCCCTCCACGCCGCCGTCAACTTCGGCCAGTACCCTTACGGCGGCTTCATTCCCAACCGACCAACCGTAAGCCGCAGACTGATGCCGGAGGCAGGCAGTGCAGAGTACAAAGAACTCGAGTCGAACCCCGAAAAGGCCTTCTTGAGAACAATCAACTCCCAGTTCCAGTGCCTCATTGGGATGTCCCTGATTGAAATATTGTCGAGGCACGCTTCTGACGAGGTCTACCTCGGGCAGAGAGCCAGCGTGGAATGGACTTCAGATGCAGCTGCATTGGCAGCGTTTGAGGAATTTGGAAAACAAGTGTTTGAAGTTGAGGAACGAATTATGGAGAGGAATCGAAACATCAATTTGAAGAACAGAACTGGGCCTGCTAATGTGCCGTACACTTTGCTGATTCCATCGAGCTCTGAAGGGCTCACTGGCAGAGGAATTCCCAATAGTATCTCCATTTGAAGAAGCTGTGTGGTTAAGACCGGGCCAGGTTTTAAGCTACTCGTTAATTACTTATTACTATGGAATAAAAGAGTGTGCTTAAGGTGGCTTTAGGTTTCTAATATTCCGCATTTTGAATTTTATGTAAGCAGTTTATTGTGAAAACAATAAAAATTATGCTTAATTTATAATGTGCGATGAGTGTTTTTTTTTCTTTTTGACGAAATATCTAAAGATTGTTATCGTTGGGTATGAGTGAGAGTTATTGGGACCCTCGTTCTCTTGACTGTTCAAGATAGTATTGAGTTTTGACAAAGGGTAGGCATTAGACTCCTTTTATGCCACTTGATAGAAAAATTCGACAAAAAAAGTAGAAAAATATTAAACAATATTCAAGCGTGATTTTTTTATAAGTAACTTCACTACTTAATTAAGCTTGGAGTTTAATTTGAATTACAATTGATTTACTCAATTAAAATGAATTTTTTGATATTTTATTATTTATTGTTATTTAAATTATTGAAACATATTCCTAATCTTAGATTGAATGTTTATGACAGCTATCTGAAAATTCCTTTTTTATTATTTTTTTATTTTTTACCAATGAAAATTATTTTGATTTTTTTTAAAATTTTATTTTTGAATACAATAATTTGAGAAATAAAGGATCGATCTTCCGACTTAAAAAGAAGGAGTATGCCAGTCATCGTTGAGAGCTATATATTCATGTTGCCAATTATTATTTAAGATGGGTGAATGATGGTAGAATCTCGAGGATAAATGCATAATTTTCATCCTCTTCACGACAGCCTATTTGTGTAAAATTTTTATCATTCTTAGGTATGTATTTGTAAATACATTTTAAAAATACTCTACATTAGTATAAATCCCCATCATCAACCTAAGGGTAAAAATGTCATTTCACCCAATGTTGTGGTACAAGCCCATGCCTCTTGACAAATAGCATCTTAATTAAGGGTTGGAGAGATTCAAATTCTAAAATAAAAATCTTAAAATATACCTTAAGTCGCCAGAACGAGCCTAACTCAACAGTAATTAATATATATCTTCAACTAAGAGTTTGTGAGTACTAATATTACTAGTACTCAAAATTAAAAATTAAAAAATACTAATATTACTAGTCCACCGATTTAAAGCAAGCAAAACATGTCATTAGGAAAAAAAGACAAAATAAAAATTTTAAATTTTGATGTCAATGAAAATGTCGATATCTCAATTTTATGAGAATGTGAAATGAAATATGATAAAATTTTGATGTTGATAGATATTTTTGGAAAAATTATAAAAATAAACAAAATCATAACAAATATTTGAATTAATAAATAAGCATTTCACTCTTTTCTAAATAAGTTAAAATTTATTAAGATTGATACTATGTCAATATTTCGTTATATTTTAATGATATATTTTTTTTATATCTTTTGTCAATTTTTTGTAATATATGAAAGTGTGGATCCATCCCTCGTATCTATGTCGAAACCATGGACGATATATATGAATATCGATGGAAATACGGGCATGTCAAAAAAAAATAATACCAAGAGAAAACCATCTAAGTTCTTAATCGTCTCTTAAGAATGATGCGGTGGCAAGAACCTTGGGCCTTGTGATATCACTTACCATGAGAGCCTTAGCTTCGATTCTAGTCACTGTATTGCTCAGCCCAACAACGAGTCTCCTTATAGGGGTCTATTGTATAAGCTACACGACATCGATTTTGCGAAATAAAAATTAAAAGTTCTTAATTAGTAATATTAAAATATTATTTATAATTTTGTTTTATTATCACATCTTACAATTTCAAGTGACAGATTGACCGTAAGATCAATGAATCAACTTGGACGGTGTCCTCTAATTCACTTGAAAGGTTTCACTTAAAATGGACAAATTTGCGAAATGTTTCATTCCATTATCATTTATAGTTATTTACATGAGCTATATATTACTTACAATAATGAGACCATTGAAATAAAAAATCTAAATTATATGTACTAAAAAAATTATAAATTATATATATATGAGGACGTGACTAAAAAATTATCTTTTTTTTTTGGCAAAGGAATTATCACTACCTTATTAAAAGGTAAAATATTTAAGAAATATTTTAAATATGTTGTAAGCCACCCTCTCAAATGGATTTCGGAATGAGTTATTTGGTTAACTAATTATGAATCGAGCTTATAGTAATTTAAAAATAATTTTCAAATTTTAAGAATTAAAGTTTCACTTGCCATATAACTAAACTCAAATTTTAGAGCCCGAAAGCTAACATTTAATTATTTTTTAGTTAAAAAAGTTTCCATCCGATTTAAAGAAATTAGAGTATGAAACAAGAACAACAACCGACATTTTATACAAAGATAATAATGAAAAAGCTATCCCAATATTATTATTTGAAATCTCTTAGAAAAGCACACATTATTCTTTTAAGAAACGTTTTCTACTTTACAAAAAGTCATACTTTTCTGATAAAATTAAGAAAATATTTACTTTTTCTTTAAATTTCAATCCTTATGGGTTTTTTTTTTTAATCTTATTTTTTAATTGTTGTAGATTACATAGCATTATTGTCCTAGGTTTATCGCTATCCAAATGGGTCGCACGTAGAGAATTATATTTATTAATGTTTAAAAAGATTGCCAAAAACGTGTCTTTGAAATGTGTATATTATTCATAGAAGAAATATTTATGTTCTCACCAAAACGAAGAGACTCCATATGGAGTTAGCCGCCCCTATGAATGAACTAAAAAAAAATAGATCAATTGATTTGTCATATGAATATAACACAAGAAATAGAATTAACAAGTGGTATCAGAACCATGGTCTAAACCTAGCTGGATTGGTGAAATTCTCAGATGTCGAACAAAGAAGTGATGAGTCTCGGAATGTGTAGTCATGGTGTTATCTGTGGGTGTGCTCTATCAAGATGTGACGGAAGCCTTGGATAAGAGCAAAGCTCTCATTCAAGTTCGAGAGTAGAAGGATGAGTGACTACTTTGAGAGGAGGCATGGTGGTACTTTCTTCGAGGGTTGAATTGTTGGGTTTGTAAGGAGAATGCAAACAAAATCCCACATGGGCTAGGGAAGGGAAATGATCATGGATACATAAGATAGGACAATTATTGATATTAGTGTTAGACCTTTTCGGTGAAATCAAAAGTATTTATCGCTTTCAAAAGTTTAGGGACAAAATCAATGATCATCGAAGTCTAAAACTAATTATTTGTAGTTTAACTTTTTTTTTTTCATTATAAAAGATTACTTACTTTTCCATAAATAAATAAGAGTTGTTCCGTATTTAGTTCCAAATAGAGTTGGCTATATAATAGCAAATTGAATATCAGAGGACCACACCTTTGCCAAAAAAAAAATAATAATAAAAAGATTAGAGGACCACGACAATGAGGTGGCTATTATTATGTATTAATGATAATTAAGTGAATTCATGAATATAAATACTACCCACGTGACTTACCTTAATTATTTATTAATTTACAACATGCAATAATAAATAATCAATAAAATACTATATCTCTTACCTTAATTGATGGATTAATTTGCCAACAACCTAAACACATATTTTAACTATACTCAACTTAAGATTAGAGATTCATATATCCACTTGGACAATTTCTCTATCAGTTATTGAACTCAAAAAGAAAAGAAAAATGAATTAATATTCCTCTATCATGGATAATAACAAATTATCAAGTCTATTTACCCTTTTTTTTACTTAAACAATTAACATAAGTGAAATAAATATAACTTATTTTATTAATATTTGACTAATTAATAACTTAAAAATTATTGTTAAATATTTAGTAATAAATATTGAATACTTTTTCTTCAGGGGAATAAAATATTGAATACTTGAAAGCAAATATATGATATTAATTATAACTAAATGTCAATTGAAGCCTAGCTTAATAAATAAAAGTACCGGTTACGATTTCAAAAATTGATGGTTTGATTTCATACCCATGTATTAACATTCATGACTTCCATCTCAAGAAGAGTAACCCATGTCTATTAATTGTAAATCCATGTAAGGTCCCTTATTTTATCAATGTGGGATCTTTAACACTATGATTAAACTAAAAAAAGATAATAATGAAGGCCATTTATAGGGACAGTAGTACCACTGGATATATTATTGTTGTTTTCTTTATTGTTTCAACTTTAATTAAATCTTATCCCTGCATAGTAAAATAAGAGGGGCTACACCTACCTTCAATTATGTAATAGTATATATATATATGTGCGACCCACTAAACTTTGAATAATTTCATTTGAAGAGCAGTATTATTTAAATACAAGTAGGTATTTAAAAAAAGAAAAAAAGAAAAAAAAAAAAATATATATATATATATATATATATATATATATAAATAAAAGTAGGCAATTCAATCGAACATAATTTAATTGGTTAAGTCACTTATTTACTATGAACATGTCGTCAATACAAGTAGGTGACCTAGAAGTAATTAGATTAAAACAACAATTTTCTAAAGAAAAAGTGATTGACCCAAAATTCATTCGTAGGATATTTCATTATATATATATATATATGTACGTTGATAAGGATATTCTTGTCCCATTAATTACCCTCATATTTCACACTCATCTGTTTGCCATTTTCCAATTTAAAGCCTAAACCATTAAATGAGTTTTAATTGAAAAGTGGAGGTAGTAAAAAGAAATTTCCACTTACCTCTGTGGAATAATTTTAAGATTATTTCCTTCTTTAGGAAGGTCTGTTTTAGTCTTTAAATTAAAAAGGAAAAAAGAAAAAATCAATTTGGTTTCTAACCATTAAAATGTCTATTTGAAAAGCTGTCAAAAAAAAAAAATTTGAGTTTCTAAACTTTTTAAAAATACTAGTATTCTAACACGATCTCAATTTTATTTAATCATATATTAATGTTAATTTTGTTTTAAAAAGGGTTGAGCATGTATCAAATATATTGTAGTATAAATAAAATACTATAATAATATAGTATAAACAAAATACTATAATATTCAATAGATTTTAAAATATAAGTATAATTTAAAATTCAATAATATAATTCAAACATCTTAAACGTAAAATGAAAAATAACAATAAACAAAATACTTAAAATTTGAGAGCATAAATCTATAATTTTATTAAAAAAAAATTGTTCAATTATTATGTAAAAAAAAAAAGTACTAAAAGATTATCCAATATCCAACTTGCATGTATTTCTCTCATTTATAAATATATTAAAATAAGATTACTAAAAAACTTATTTTAAAAAATATATATATAAACTGATGCAAACTTGAAATCTCTAAAGCGGTTCATTTTGAGAAGATGTTGTAAAGAGGAACGCGATAGGGCAAGAAAGCTCTCATTCAGTTAATAGCTAACTTGGTTTTTTAGGAGAGATTGATTGTTGCTCTTCTCTCTCGAATTAAATTTTAAACTTCAAAAAAGTAAAATATTTCCAGTAACTTGAGATACCCAAATATACTTAGCTCCAATTTCATATTAAAATGTTTCATTTTCCTGCAAACAACAAAATTCTACATTATCTTTTTTGTATTTTACTTTGTCAAAAGAAAGAAAAAAGTTGGTCTGAAACTAATTTCTTACTAAATAAAGCTACTTTAAGATGAACTTTGTACCTTTACTTTATGTAATATTCAAAACATATAATGATATAACAATTGACAACGTAGAAGGAAACAAAGATGAAATTTGAATATATAGAATAGGAAAAAAAAACAATGTTAATTGGTTCTAAGCATTTCTTTAGAACTATGTATATATAGTTGAAAATAAAAAAATGAAAAGTCATATATCTATAGTATATATAAAAGGCAGGACCTGGAGAAACTTTTTTTTGCCGTTTTTACCCTTCATTTCTTATACTTTTGAATATGAAGTTGGAGGCAAATTGGTCATTTTACATGCAACTATTGAATTTCTTATAATTATTATGAATAAATGTTTATTTGATATGCCCCATTTTGCCTCTTTTATTTTCCGTTGATTTTCTTTGATACTTTTGGTAAGAAGTTAATGTTTTTTTTAACTTCAAGTAAGATCGTGTTTAATATGCTAATAATAGTTGATTGCGGTTACAAATGGATGTGTGGAACTTGAAAGGGTAAATTAATTGCACATAATTATAAATTTAAACCTACGACATATTGTCCTTCCCGGATCCTTTCATCTTCCTCTATACTTCCCTTTGGTTCTATACTTCTTCTATATAAATATTTTTCATCTCTTTTCTCATGACAACAAAAGAATCAAGAGGTTGTGGATGAAACAGAAGGAAAATATTTCCAGTTCTTGTGAAAGTATGGCGATTATTTTCCTTCTTTGGCAAGGACAACTACAATGTACGTATGGATGATCGAGAGAAGAATTGATAGTGAAGAGAGATATACTAAAGAAATTAATCCTCAATCACATCAAGGTGGGATGAGTCGATGGTAACAGTTAGCTTTTTCGGAATTTATCATTGTTCAAATTGAAACAAATTGTAGATTGCATTGTGTTGAAATGTCAATACGATAGAAAAAATTGTTCTCATGGTTGGATAATTTAGATAATTATGAGTTTTATTTTTATTTATTTATTTTTAGAAAGTAAAGCTTTTGATTTATGTGTTATGCTCAGAAATATTTGTACACAATTATAGCAAAAAAATAAATTTGTTATCCCCCCACCAACTTTATCAAATTGAACTAGAGAGAGTTTTTTTTAGGGTTTCCTTCTCCTCATTATTGCCTTTATTTTTCACGGGCGAATAAACAAATTTAGGAATTTAGCATTAAAAAATTAACAAACTTAAAATATAATATAATGATAATAATTAAGGAAAAGAAATAGCAAATTAAGAATATGATAGGTTGGTAATATAAAATGTGATCAAGAGCTTTTGAGAAAAAAGAAAAATGCACAAAATAGAACTTTTACGTTAATTTTATTCTTCTATTTTAAAAAATTTCACTATTATTAGGACAATTTTGATTTCTAAAATACAAATATCTCTCTCATCTATTGTCTCTATAGATGTGTCTCACTCATCCACGTTCCTTCAATTAATACACACCCTCTATATTATTTTGTCAATTATTTTTTTTTCTCAAATTAATTTTTCATTAATTATTGAATCATCAAAAGAACTATTAATTATTGAGTAAAAATAAAGAGTTAAGATAATATTAAAAATTAAGATAGGGTTGGTCAAGTTTTGTCTCTTTGTTTCTATAATATTAATTGAAAAAATTATAGTTGTTTTTAATTATAATTAATAATAAAATTTCACAGAATTAAAATGTGTAAAGTTTTATTTCTATAAATTAATTAAAAAAAAGTTGATGTTTCGGGAAAAAAAAAGATTAAAAAAAGTTATGACTTATTTATAATTATAATTAATAAGTTGGAAAGCTGAAAAGTTTGGTAACTCTTTCTCCTACAGTTATACAGTTATATAAACAATTGTTATTTTTTTATTATTTCTCTAATATTTTGTCAGCCAAAACTTGAGTTTTTCTTTTTTTCATTCGAATGTTTCCTTATGTCTTGATTTTTTTTTTTCATATTTTAGTTAGATTTTTTGAACCTTCCATTTTTAATTTTTCTTTTAGTGAATAATTGTTACTTTTTATAGAAGATTTATTATAATTTATTAGAAAAAACCCAAAAATGACATATTTACTTTCTTTTCAATGACTCAAATAAGAAATCAACATAAAGTTTTATTTCTTTTAGAAATTATTATTTTTATGAAAAAAAATGGTGAAAATTTAAGAATATGTGTTAAATTATTTATTCTTTCTTGGTGTATTTCACTTATGAAAAATTTTTAAGTAACAATGTTTCTCAACTTTTTTAGTCACTAAATTTGGGTGATGGGATTTACTACAACGTCATAAGTGGAGAATAACATGTTGGTGAGATAAAAACGTTGAGAGAAAAAAGCCAAATTGTAGTAAACTTTTTAATTGTTTAATTAATTTTTATACTTTTAAACTCTAAAATAAAACTATGAAATTTTTCGTGCATCCCACGTGTTTCTGACTAGTTTATATAAGTTTCATTTAGGTTCTCCCACCCTTCCAAATTCTATTTTTTTTTCTCACATAATTTTCTCTCTCCTCTCCCTCAAAACTCTATTTTTCACGCATCAAAATTTCATATATCATTAATTTTCTTCTTGTTATCTTCATCCCTCCTCCCTCTTTACCCATATAAATTCCTGCTTTTTTTTTAAGTCTCTCTTGATGCTCCCTCCCTACGGACCACCTTTCATATTCTCGTTCAAAGCCTTCCAATTTTCTCTCTTATTTATTTCATGTGATGTCTTCTTGATTGAATATTTAAATAAAGTATATTTTTAATAAATATATAATAAATTTAAAAATAGGATAAGATAGTTTTATATTTTAATTTTAAAATAGAAGATAGTTTTATACTTAATTTTAAAATAGGATAGGATAGTTTTCTTTTAACCCTATTTAAATTGTTAGAATATGTATTATCATTATTGTTACATTGGGAGGGTGTGAGAATTTTTAAAATAAATTATATTTATGACCAAATTAATCAAGAGATAGTTGGAACTAGTTTTATAATATTAATATTAATATCTCGAGTAACTTTTTATTTATCTAATGTTTTCCATAACAATTATAAATTTTTACTAAAACATCTCCATTAAACACTTGATCGACGTTTACGCTGCACATAGAGAAAATACCTTGCATCGATGAAAAGTGAATATTTTTTTCGTAACTCAAACTTTTTTTTCTCTCTCGGAAAGGAGTTATCATTTCATTGAGTAAAAAGGAGAGAAAGCATATATTTACATATATATTATTAGTCGACAATTCAAAAATTAAAATATAACTTTAAAAAATTTAAATATAATTTTTTTTAGTGACATGGTGTGATTCACGTTGTCTTTTAACTCTTAATTATCTTGAACCTATCTCTTATCCATGATCATAGGGCATATCGAGAAATTTCACAATGGGCCAAGCATTACAAATTAAATATAATTAACTTAACACGTGTGTAGATTTAAAAATAAATAAATTATTTTAAAAGTTCCACTTACCTAATCCCTTTAATTAAAATATTACACCTTATAGAAATATTATTTGCTTCGATTGATTATTGCACGTTATGAATAAATTAATTACAAAAATTATTGGGGCATATTGGCCATGTGATCAACAGTCATATATATGTCACCATTTTAGGGTTTATTTAAGTTGAAGATGAAATAATGCTCTCACAAATATATATTTAATTGTCCACACAACCAATCAACCGAAGCATAATTGAGAACTAATAATTGACACATATTTCTTTTGTTGAAGTCGAAAGTTCAAATCCCGGCCATGTGAAATGAAATAAAAATAATAAATTATGTATAATCCTTATCACCATTAACATAGCTAAGATGAAATTTTTCTCTTTTGATAATTTATCATAGTAATTAATGTTAAACTAAAATTGATTTATGCAAAATTTCAAGTCTTTAATAGAGGATTTCAAACTACTTAAACTATAATATTTGTAACTTCATAAATCAAAACAAAGTAAATATCAAGTTGAACCTAATTATAGTTTAATTGGTTAAAAGCACCGACTCCCGACAAAAGATTGTAAATTCAAATCCCAATCGGAAAAAATACAAAAATAAATGGAAAAACGTTCAATTCATAATTTTAATATTCCTTAAATTGTTATTGATTTTTAAAAATTGATGTGGGAACCTCATTTAAATTGGTTACATTTCACCATGTGAGTTGAGTTGTCCAAGAGTATATTGGGATTTTGTTCTCAATAATTCTATCAGCTTTGTTAAGCTTTTTAATTTATTAATGATCAATATATTATATGTGAAAGGTCCTCAATTTAAACACTTGAATATTATTTTCCTCTTTGGTTTTTTTAATAGTTCACTTATTAATTATTGTGCTTAGTTTTCAAGTCCATATGTGTTAAATAATTATATTTAAAAGTAAAATTTACTCTAATTTATTCTTTTAATAATATTTTATTAGCAGGACAATGATAACCTTATCAATTACCTCTTCATTTCTTCTATTAAAAAAAGCGTTTTTAAATTGAAAAACTTCAAATTCTTTAATTATATTATGAATATACTAATCCATAAGGTTCGCATGCATGATAATATGAAATATTATATTAACCAAGTAGGGACTCTAATTATTCTAAAAAAATGACTCTTAATTATTAAATTGGCACAAATGGACAGGAGAATCTTGTATGGATTTCATACAGATAATAAAAGATTAAAAAAAATTGCAAATGCCAATGCAGAAAATTAAAAGTTATTTTATTTTATTTGAAAAATGGCTGTCTTAATCAATTATGGGATCACCTTTAAAGAAAACATAAAATAAATAGGTATGTTTATATTTAATAATTCCAATAAGGTCCAAGGTAGATGATTGTGTAAAGTCTAATATGGATGTCCCATTTCATTCTTTATAAAATATGTTATAAATGTTAGCTACATAATTTAGATTATAGTTATAAATGTAATTTCAAAATATAAAATAACAGTAAACTAAATATTTAACTTGAGTTGCAAACATTTTTTCCCACTAAAATAACCATAAATGCTTCTTGTAAAACAAATGCTTTCCAGAAGTGTTACCCTCAAAAGAATTTTTAGAAATTTCAAACCATACTTGTATTATAAATCTGTATTTTATTTTAACTATGTATAAATATTAAATTTTTTTTTATTAATCTGGACATATACTTCAATTAGTGAAGACATTTATCTCCAATTAAAATGTCGTTAGTTCAAATCTCTAATCTCAAATATTATAAATATATTTTGAAATTTTATATAGAAATGTTTCAATTATGTATGTATTTCAAATCTCACGGGTTGAAATTCAAAACCCACATGTATAATGCTTTTTAATTACTCTAGTTAATTAGTAGTTAGCAAAACGTGGTTTCTAAGAAAATTTTAAAATATTGTTGTAAAAGCTTTCTTCTTGAACTTTTAAAAAAAATTTTAATAAGACATTGATCTTTTCACTATTAATTTTTTATTTAAAAAAACGTATTGTCCCTTTTGAAAATCCTATATTTTTCTTAAATTATGTATTTATGAAAATACATATTTAAAGATATGTGAGAAAATGAGTTACCCAATCGAATTATTTCCCCTCCTTGTTTTCATATATCGTAATAAAAGTTGATGCTTATTTTGTTCAAATTTTTTGTTAAAAAAAAAAAAGAAAAAATCATCACAATTTACAAGGTAATGAATTAATCATCTAAGAGCAGTGATTATTTAAAAAATAATAGGTGCTCATCAAGTTAGTACCTTTTTTTTTTGTACTGATCACTAGAAAAATGTAGAAAATAATTTTTTCTGCTTTTAAAAAATGTCATATTTTATTGGAAAAATATTGTGCTCCTAGCCGGTGAAGGTTAAATCTTGTTTCACCATCTTGGAAGAATTGATAATTCTTTTCTTTATTTGAAAAAACCTATATATTTGTAATCTCTTTTAATTGTCAAATATGGAACCAAGTATTTTTCTTTTATTGGATCGGATATGCATCTAAGTATTTGTTGTTTGTATTTGAATATGAATGATGGAAAATGATGGTCAGAACACGTTTACATTTTTCTTATCATTTATTATTATTTTTCTAATCGAGAGAGAGCACCAAGTTGAAGGTTTTTTGTGCTATAAATAACAGAGGAAATTCATCCACTCCAAATCACAAAGCGGCAGCTTATTCTAGCTAAGAAACATAGAAAAGAGAGAGGGAAAGAATCAGTAACGAGAGAGAGAAAAAATGTTTGGAATTGGAAAAGTTATAGAAGGGGCCTTGAACACCACCGGCGACCTCGCCGGCTCTGTGATCAATGCCGGCGGCAACATTGTAGATCGTGTCACCAATCTTGGAGGGAAGAAGATCAAAGGCAAAGTCATTCTCATGAGAAGCAATGTATTGGACTTCACTGAATTCCATTCCACACTTCTCGATGGCTTCACCGAGCTTTTGGGCGGCGGGGTTTCGTTGCAGCTCATCAGTGCCACTCAGGCTTGTAAGATCTCCGTCCATTTAAACTTTTAAGTTTAATGGTGATTTAATTTAATGTTTGAGCTGCATGTCATTTTCTCTCTATTTGATTACTACTTATTGGACCCTGTGGAACAGCTTTGGACTCGCGAGGGAAAGTTGGAAAGCGGGCTTTCTTGGAGAGGTGGTTGACTTCGATCCCGCCACTGTTCGCCGGAGAGTCTGTGTTTCAAGTGAACTTCGATTTGGAAGATAACTTTGGGCTTCCAGGAGCTTTCTTCATAAAAAATGGACATACAAGTGAATTCTTTCTCAAGTCTCTTACTCTAGAGGATGTTCCTGGCTTTGGAAGGATCCATTTTGACTGCAACTCCTGGGTTTACCCTTCTGGGAGATACAAGAAAGATCGTATTTTCTTTGCCAACAAAGTAATTTCCTCTCCCCACTATATATTTTGTTTTTGACTTTATTATTTATTGGAGTTGCAACATATGCAAATAGAGTCCTAGTCAGGGGGAGGAGTGATCTATGGTATATAAGAGAACGTCAAATTATCTCCAGATTTTTTGGATGAAATAAAAAATAAAATTGTGAGAGCTCTACTTGAAGCAAACAATATCATATCATTTTAAATACTTGGGATACTGTTGTACCTTAAAATTATTGTCTAAAGTTATGGTTCTAATGCAATGATAATTTTTATAGACATTTCTCCCAAGTGAGACACCGAATCCTCTTCGCAAGTATAGAGAGGAAGAGCTATTGAACCTTAGAGGAGATGGAACTGGAGAACGAAAAGAGTGGGATAGAATCTATGACTATGATGTCTACAACGATCTTTCTGATCCAAATGTTCGTCCCATTCTCGGAGGAAGCCAACACCCTTACCCCCGTCGTGGAAGGACGGGAAGACCACGAGCAAGAAGAGGCAAGATTATTTATTTATATATAAATTACTTCGAGTATTTATAGCCATATTTAATCTAAATCAATCCTCGTTTTAATCTTCAGATTCCAACTATGAGACTAGATTGTCAGCAGTGTTGGGCTTAACCATTTACGTACCAAGAGATGAAAATTTTGGTCACTTGAAGATGTCAGATTTCCTTGGATTTGCACTGAAATCGCTCTCTTCAACTGTCCAGCCAGAGCTCGTAAACTTGATAAATATAACTCCAGGCGAGTTTGACAAGTTTCAAGATGTTCATGATCTTTATGAAGGAGGATTTCCTGTGCCATTGAATGTGTTTAGGAATCTCACTGAGGCATTCACACCACCCATGTTCCAAGAACTCCTAAGGAATGATGGAGAAAGATTCCTCAAATTCTCACCCCCCCAAGTTGTGAGAGGTAAAATATTGACCTATGAATTTATTCTTTTAAATTTCATAGTTATTTATTAATTTGATTTTTCATCGATAACAGATAATAAGTCAGGTTGGAGAACCGACGAAGAATTTGCAAGAGAAATGCTCGCAGGAGTAAACCCCGTAATCATTTGTCGTCTTAAGGTAATCTTACTATTTTATTCTTGGTTTAGCCGTGTAAAATAAAATTTTATGTTTAATTAATTTTTTTTTTTTTTTTAACTTAACAGGAATTTCCACCCTTGAGCAAACTAGACCCTCAAATTTATGGCGATCAAAATAGCAAGATAACTGAAGAAGACATAAAATTTGGGTTGGAAGGACTTAGTGCTGATGAGGTAAATTACCTTAAAAACGGCTAAAATTTTGCTGTCTTTTCCTCTGATCTTCATATTTCTTTCTCTCAACATTGTTGTAAAAATGCAATTTATTGTGTTTTTGTGATGAACACAGGCAATAAAACAGAACAAGTTATACATATTAGATCACCATGATGCATTGATGCCATATCTCAGAAGAATAAATTCAACATCCACAAGAACTTATGCCACAAGAACACTTCTCTTTTTGAAAGCCGATGGAACTTTGAAGCCATTGGTAATTGAGCTGAGCTTGCCACACCCTCAAGGCGATCAATTTGGTGCCAATAGCAAATTATATTTTCCAGCTGAATCAGGAGTTGAAAACTCAATATGGCAATTGGCTAAAGCTTATGTAGCTGTAAATGATGCTGGATACCATCAACTCAACAGCCATTGGTACAAAGTACTCTTCAAAATTATAGCTTTATTTGGTATTAGTGTGAAATTAAAGATTTTGAGTTTGTTGAACACGTAAAATTGTACTGCAGGTTGCATACCCATGCAGTACAAGAGCCCTTCGTGATTGCAACACATCGACAATTGAGTGTGGTTCATCCAATTCATAAGTTGCTGGTTCCTCATTTCAAAGACACAATGTTTATAAATGCATTTGCAAGGCAAGTCCTTGTCAATGCTGATGGTCTTCTTGAATCCACCCATTTCCAATCAAAATATGCCATGGAGTTGTCTTCTGATGTGTATAAGGAATGGAATTTCCTCGAACAAGGACTACCTGCAGATCTCATCAAGAGGTAAATCATTTCCTTTTTTAATCTTTCTGATAATCGAGAGTCTCCCCTGTACACAAAGATACATGTACCCGCCTCAAGGCTAGAACTCAAGAGACATCAAGAGTTTTTGGTATTAAACTCGTCAGAAAGTTTGAACCTGAGTCGTCCTTATCAACTGAACTGCTCCCGTGGCTTTATCATTTCCTTTGTAAGTTGTTTTGAGCATTTTTTCTCCTTCGATTTGTGCAGAGGTGTAGCAGTTGAGGACTCAAATTCTCCCCATGGACTTCGGTTGCTAATAGAGGACTATCCCTTTGCTGTGGATGGGCTTGAGATTTGGTCAACAATCAAAACATGGGTCACAGATTACATTTCTGTATACTACAAGGACGACAAGGCAGTTCAAAATGATGTTGAACTTCAATCTTGGTGGAAAGAAGTAAGAGAGAAAGGCCATGCTGATAAGAAAAACGAGCCATGGTGGCCAAAGATGCAAACTTTAAAAGAACTAATTGAATCATGCACTACTATCATATGGATTTCTTCAGCTCTCCATGCAGCAGTCAACTTTGGACAGTACCCTTATGGAGGTTTTATTCCCAATAGACCAACTATAAGCCGTAGGTTCATGCCTGAAGTAGGCACTCCTGAGTACAAAGAACTTGAGTCGAATCCCGAGAAGGCGTTCTTAAGAACCATCAATTCGCAACTCCAGACTCTTCTTGGAGTTTCACTAATTGAAATATTGTCGAGGCACGCTTCTGACGAGGTTTATCTCGGGCAAAGAGCCAGCATTGAGTGGACATCCGATGCAGCTGCGATAGAAGTGTTCGAGAAATTTGGAAAAGAAGTATTTGAAGTTGAAAACAGGATTATAGAGAGGAATAAGAACATCAACTTCAAAAATAGAACTGGGCCTGTTAATGTGCCATACACTTTGCTCCTACCATCCAGCACTGAAGGACTCACAGGCAGAGGAATTCCCAACAGCATCTCCATCTAAGCTCCTCAAGCACATTGTGGAGTGTAATAAATTCATTATGTTGTTTGTGTTCAATTTGAATGTAAAAAAGGCTATTTCTAGAGCTACTCGTCAAATAAATTGAGATAAAAGAGTATGCTCAGGTAGCTTTTTCGTACTTAAATTATCTGAATTAGCTGTCTTAATGAATAAAAGTGGTGTCTTTTTTAATATGTTTTATGTTTTACTACTCTTGCCTCTTTTTTTTTTATTTTTTATTATAACATATGGGGTGGGGATCGAACTCACAATTTCTTAATCGGAAATATATGTAATTACCACTTAGCTATGCTTGCTTTGACACTACTCTTGTCTTTTTATTTGATATCGTTGTTGACTAAGTATATTTTTAAAACTATATGGTAAATAGGTAAAATAAAATTATCTTGAAGTTCAGTTTAATTATTGGTAATAGCCTAACTAGATAGGTAGGTTAATTAACACACTTTTATCACTTTTCTTTAATCGAATTCATCCTAAGATATTATTAAATAAAATATAAAAAAAGTAAAAAAAATAAAGTGAAAAGTATTATATATCAACTTACCCTAAAGGATGGCAAGATCTACTATAAATATCATATAAAATATAAAGATCTACCATAAATATCATATTATTTGTTTTTCTTTTCCTTTGATAACCAGATGTTTGCTCCCCTATACCCACCGGGCCAAATTCATAATTAGTGTCCCCACGTTTAATCATCAAATTCATAAGGTTTTCTTTAATTCAAAACGAGAAATAAATAGATGTTCATGGATTTTTTTATGTGAGGATGAAACATTCAAACTAACGATTTTTTAATTGATAATATACCTTAATTAGTTGAGATATTTCACGTGGTTAATGAATAAAGTTAAGTATTATAAAAGTTGGCGTAATTTAATTTTAAATTATAACTAGATTTCAAAGCTTAAACAGTGAATTATGATAAATTTAGTTTTTAAATATATTATTAACATTTTTCTTTTTGTTGTGGATGCATGTAACCAAGAATTGGATAATATTTGGAATTATCTCAAATTTTAAAAATTTTTGTTTAGTATTTAGGGTAATTGATTTATATGTCTAACTAACAAGTTGTGAGTTCAATCCTCCAACCCACCACGTATTTGTACTTAAAAAAAACTTTTACTTTGACGTGATATTAAATTATTACAAATCAATTAGATGAGCGGTGGTCTTAAAAAATAATAAAAAAAGATGTGTTGTCAGTCATTTTTTTTAGTACAGCATGTAAGGATGAGGATTCGAAGATATATGTCTTAACCATTTGAGCTATGTTCGATTTTGCATGTGTTGTCGGTCATTAATTAACTATGAAAAGGCTATTTTAATAAATTGAATGACGTGAGAGAAATGACAAGAACCAAAGGCCTCTATGGTTTGACAATATTTTTATGTTTAAATTTTAAATATATTCAATAGAAATTGACACTTTGAAATACAAAATTACATATCTTAAAAAATATACTATATCATATTATAAATTTATTTTATTTTTTAAAACTAAAAATTTGTAAATATAATATATTATAAAATTTTAGTTATACAAAATTTATAATATATATGTTAATAAATTAATTAATATTATTTTAGATTTAACTAGAAATTTAGTGAGTAAATACCAATATTTTATAAATATTGAACAATTTTGTAAACTGAAATTCAAATTTTAAATCTACTGCAAAATATATATTGGAAAATAACTCTATTTTATTGAATCCATTATTTTCAAATTCATTTTTTCAGATCACCGACCAAATGCACCCTAAAGATTTAATTGAATATTTATATTAAAAATAAAATATATATCAACCTACCTAACCATATATTTGCTTTTACACATTTTATTATTTTGCTTTTATTCCACGTATGTAATTATTATATATTATATTGAGAGAATTAACTATTTCATTTTTTTTTGCTTTAATAAAAACAGAGTGGTTAATTACAAATGTTGCTGTTAATTATCACATGGCATTATGCTTGAATGATTTTGTAATTAAATTATTGATAACGTGCTAATGATCTTTTAAACAAATAATTTTTGTACAATTGAAATATTATTTAAAAGAGACCAGGTAAGATGAACTTTTTTAATTGTTTTTTATTCTTTTAATTTCTTGACGTTTTTGGTTCAATATTATATTTATTCGTAATATTTGAACAAGTGGGGAAAGGAGTTATGGATAAGCTCCTAATAATTGACTGTTTCAAGAAATTTTTTCGAGAAATTTAAAACCACACGTGAATCACACTTTATAATTTCAATAATATTGATTCTTAAGAATTTTTATCTTTATTATGACAAAAAGGTTTTGAGACCTCATTTGTAATAATTGATCCGCTCTGTAAGCTGGCACATGTCTCGTGATCATTAGTTTGAATCCTCCATCATACTTGTTGTATTAAAAAAATAATCTTATAAATATATCTGGTCAAATATATCCTAACAATGACTACATAGGATTACACAATAGAAAACACTTTCACTAGATCCACGAAATACTGAAAATCCTTTTCACACCCTGACCATAACCGCTACCACAGAGGTTAAATTTTCATAGTCTCTTTTGTGGCTATTATACTTCTTAAAAGCAATTTTGAAAATTTTTAATGCATATTTAATTTCATTGATACTTTGGAACTTGGATAAAAATATTTTTACACCAAAATTTGTATTAAAACAGGATACAACCATTATCACGTGCTTGCTTATTAATTTGCTACATACCAAAAATTTGACGATTATGGATAGTGAAATAATTTTAATGAAGCTTAAATTTTAATCTTAGACCTATTATTTTTAATAGTATTACAATCCAAATATAAGATCAGAATTTGAACCTTATATTAGAGGTATGATTAGTTCGTTTTTTTGTTTGTTTGTTTTTTTTTTTAGGAGTTTCGAACTCACAAGCTTTTGATTCGAAGTAAGTATCAATTATCTATGCTCACTTTAGACACTAAATTTAGGGAATAAATTTTTTTTTTTGCCTTAGTTAATCAATCAATTAATTTAACTAAGTAGTAGAAAATGGAAAATATGTGATTGAAATGAAATTTAGAAATCTTAAGGGTACTCCTCCTCACACACTTTTCTTTTGCACAATTGAAAATATAGAATCATTGCACTAAGGCACAATAGTCATATAAAAAAGGGGGAAAATGGCAAAAGTGTCCATTTGAAAGTTATATATAAAAAACATTCTTTTAATGTAAAAAAAAAAAAATACTTGTTTGACTCGATAAGTTCTAGATCAATTTTCAAAACAAAAATGGCAGAAAAGAAAATTAGTTTTTTTTTTCTTGTGTATTCTCTCCAGTGTATTAAATATTTGTCATTATCGATATTTTTAGGTGTCCATGAATTCAACATAGGTGTCAATCCATAGTATTGTCAAAAAATCGACAAAATGAGAAAAATATAAACAAAATATCACTAATATATATATAATATTAATATTTTAAACTTATTTAGAAAAATATAAACAAAATATCACTCATATATATATAATATTAATATTTTAAACTTATTTAGAAAGGTTGAAATGCTTATTTGTTAATATAAACTTTTTTATGAATCTTTTTATAACTTTTTTCAGAAATATCCTTCGACAATATTATCATTTTGTCGATATTTCTATCAAAATTTCTATGAAATCGAGATATGAACATTTTCATCCGTAACGACATTTTAAACTTTAATTCTCTCTGATTGATGTCTTCTTAAATTTTTTTGTTTATATATAATCCTTATTTAATTTCAAGTATAACACGATTTAAATGTGATATACATATTTTCAAATTAACGTGGAGAGAAATTTCTTTGAATGGAAAAATAATACACCAAATATATATATTAATGTAATGTCATGATATTCCGAAACTAAGTAATTAACAACAGCTCCCCTTTCTTTAAAATTTTCATTCTAGTTTGTTATTTTTTAATTTTTAATTTTTTTTAGCTTTAGACAATTATATTTATAAAAAGTAAAAATATAAAAAAAAATTTAAACGGGAAAATCTCTCCCTTCATGCTCCACAAAGATTAGCTTATTAGTTGGGTTAGCTGCATTTTTTTTTTCTGTTCATTCATTAGGTTATATATGGTGAAGCATATCTTAATGATTAAAAAAAGTTCAATATTTTTTCCTTTATTTTTTTTTAAGAATTTCAAATTATTATTTGTTAAAAAATGTCCCTAAAAAGGAAAACAAGACAGTTTTGGAGAACTGATCCGTTCGTATATGTAGATATCAGTGCTTTTAAATATCATACTCATCCACATGTATATCAATATTATCGAAAGAAAAAAACAACTTTAGAATATGAATTAGATCGAAAAATTGATTTACACAAAAGTTGTAAATATCAACGTTGATGGAAATGTCGATGTCTCGAATTTATAGAAATATCGATGTTGATAAAAATTGTTAGAGAAATCAAAATTTATAATAAAAAAATATTTTATCCTTTTTAAACAAGTTAAAAAATATATTATGATTAATATTATGTGTTTTTTTTATATAAATTTTATCTATTTTTTTTGCCACCTTTCAAATGTCAAATTCATACATAAACCTATAGAAACGTCGATGAAAATGGACGAAAATTTAACATCTCGTGTATAGCCAACAAAGCCTATATGCTAGTTAATTATTATTATTGATATTTTTAGTACGATATGCTTGAGAGAGCACACCAAACTAGGCCCAAGGAAACTTGTTTTAGTTCATAGTTATTTTTTATTTTTTTTATTTTTGATAACTTGTTTTTTTTCCATAGTTGGAGTTATTGAAATTGACATATTCGAGGGAAAGAGAGGATGGTGAGAAATATGGTTTAGATAATTTAAATGTCTTGAAATGCTAAAAATAAAATGGAGCAACACAAAAGACACCAAAAATTATTTCCAATCTGAAATTATTTATTGCTATGAATGACACCCAAAAATAATATATAATTCTTTGCAAAAAGTAATATACAATAATTAATAAATAATTAGTTAATTTGCATCATGGACTTATGTTTGTTTGTGGGCAACTAAATTTATCAAAAGACTCCAAGGAGGTGATTACAATTATTATAACTTCAAAAACTATTTAGAAAATTAATACTTTATTTAAAATTATTGATACGTTCTTTATTAAAAAATTTTCCATAATGATGAAACAATCATCTTTTTTAGTACAATAATTCGGAGATATTGATGTTAAATATGTATAAATGAATTAAATTTACCAAATACATTAACTTAAGTTTTTGGGTTGCGTAGTAATTTATTCATCCTTAACATAATATTAAAGTGGGAGGTATTGTATTGGAACCCTTACATTTGACTAAATGGTCATTAGTAGACTACTAATGCAATTTTCTTCGAGATGCTAAAGATTAGGAGTTTCTATTAAAAAATTTTAAATTATTATTCTCTTTATACCATAGATATTATAAATATTTTTTTAGTTCAACAATTTCTTTTTAGAATGATTTATTTAATGTTTTATTCACTGAGCTCCAAATAACAGCCTAATAGTTGGACCACCCTTTTCAGCCGCCTTCCCCTCTCCGGCTAAGGATAGAGGTGACGACAAAATCATATGGCACCAAACTAGTGACGGGATATACATGGTTAGATCTCTTTGATCTCTGCCTGCATCTCACTGTATCTATAATCCTCTAGAGATCTTAGCCAAATTATGGTAATTGCACCTTCCAAAAAAATGTAAGTTTTTCATTTGGTGTATCCTTAATCGGGGCATAAATACATACGATAAATTATAAATTAGACTCCCTTCCCTCCTGCTGAATCTAAATAGATGCGTTCTTTGTGGTAATTCTAGAGAAACCTTAGATCATCGATTTCTACACTGCCCTTTTCTAGTGGTTCTCCTGGGTTCGCTTGTTGGGTATATTTTACCTATCACTCTCTTCGCATGGATACATCAACAACTTTTTAAAGGAGGTCTTATCTCCTCCCTTAAAAAATCCTCGTAATGTCCTTTTGGTGTATAATGGAGTCAGTTCTTTATTGTGGTCCAACTTGCTGGAAATGAACAATGTACTATTTTTTGATTCTTCTAATTCATCTTCTCTCCTTTAGAAAGACATAAAGGTTTTAGCTTCATCTTGGTCCTCCAAATCCAATCTCTTTTGTAATTATGATATATTTACCATTTCTCTCAATTGGGATGTATTTATCTAGCCTTCCTATTGTATCTTTATATGGTTCTCACGTACATTTTTTTAAATGAAATGGTTTGGTATCTTTTACCAAAAAAAAAAAGAATAAAAATAAAAAAAGCCCAAATACTTCTGCCTAGCTCTTGGGGTAGGGTAATTGAATATCATTATTAAAACACAACTTTTATTCATTAGATAGGAATTCACAAGTACATAACCTTTTGCATTCTTGGAAATCCAAAGCCTAAAGTCTTCTCAAAAACATAAACATGGTCATTATTCTCTCCAAAATGGGCAGCTTAATTAGAATGTAATTTGTGACCTTCAAATTACACAATATAGACACCTCCCATGAAAACACTTCTTCATTTATATGGAGATACTGTTGGGAATTCCTCTCCCAGTGAGTCCCTCAGTACTCGATGGAACAAGCAAAGTGTAAGGCATATTGACAGGCCCAGCTCGATTCTTCAAGTTCACATCTTGATTCCTTCGCATAATTCTATCCTCAACTTCAAACAGCTCTTTCCCAAATTTCTCAAAGGCTTCAATTGCAGATTTGTCTGATGTCCACTCAATGCTGGCTCTTTGCCCGAGGTAGACCTCGTCAGAAGCGTGCTTTGACAATATTTCAATTATCGAGAGGCCAAGAAGAGCCACTATTTGCGAGCTGATTGTTCTTAGAAAGGCCTTTTCAGGGTTTGATTCAACTTCTTTGTACTCTGCAGTGCCTACTTCTGGCATGAATCTTCTGCTTGTGGTTGGTCTGTTGGGAACGTAGCCTCCATAAGGGTATTGCCCAAAATTGACTGCTGCGTGAAGGGCTGAAGAAATCCATATGATTATGGTGCATGATTCAATTAACTCTGAAAAAGTTTGCATTTTGGGCCACCATGGCTCGTCTTTCTTGTCTGTATGACCTTTTTCTCTGAGTTCTTTCCACCATGATTGGAGCTCGACATCATTTCGAATTGCGTCGTCGTCTTTGTAGTAGAGGGAGCAGTAATCTGTGACCCATGTTTTGATGGCTGACCAAATCTCGAGCCCATCAACAGCAAAGGGGTAATCGTTTATTAGAAGTCGAACTCCATGGGGAGAGCCTGAGTCCTCAATTGCTACTCCTCTAGACAAATGCCAAAAGACCAAGAAAGTTGATATATTTACGATATAGGAAAAACACTTAGGTTATGCAATCTAGATTCTACTTTCTTGTTTTGTTTACCAATTATGTGATCCTGAAAATTATGAAAACAAAATTTTTACATTTTTAGTGTTTATTGATTCTAAATAATCTGCATTTGAAATTTTAAGACACATAATTATACATCAAGAAAGGTAAAAACTTTGATATATATAGGAAAATACTTGGCTTATCATTAGTATAAGGAAGAGTCTTATCCACACCACCATTTAATATATGACAAGTCATCATTTTTTAAAAACACCTTTTTGTTTTTGTATTTCTCTCTCTTAGTTGTCAAATATTAAATGGTGGTGTGGACAAAATTCCTCCCTACTAGTGAGGAGCCACTATTTTCCATATATATATCTTCATTGGTGAGAACTTTTTTTAGTAATGAGTTGTTAATTTTTCAATTGTAGTTAGCATAAAATAAATTCTAATTAGTCACGATGATCAAACAAGAAAGAAACATATATGGACGAGAAACTTACCTCTTAATGAGATTAGTAGGGAGTGCTTCATCGGGGAACTTCCATTCCTTATATATGTAAGATGACAGCTCCATAGCATACTTTGCCGGAAACTGAGTCGATTCAATAAGACCACCCGCGTTAATCAAAACTTGCCTTGCAGATGCATTTATAAACATGGTGTCTTTGTAATGAGGAGCAAGTAACTTGTGAATTGGATGGAGCACACTCAATCGTCGATGTGTTGTGATAACAAAAGGCTCCAGCACTGCATGAGTGTGTAACCTGTAGAAAAACAATGCTTGGTATGTCGACTATTAAGGGTCGATAAGAGACCTAACAAAATTTTAAAATAGATATTAGCTACTCCTCTCGTTGTCAATTGGTTTTGAGATGAAACTCTATGAATATTGATGAGAGGAGTAACCATCCTTAACATATGCCTCAAAATCATAAAGTAGCCCATGTCTATTATAAACTTTTGTTAGATCCCTTATATTTTAAATAAAGTTAGATTTTTGACATTTTAAAAATTGTTCGGAAAGATTTTTACCAGTGACTGTTAAGTTGATGGTACCCACTATCATTAACAGCTACATAAGCTTTGGCCAGTTGCCAAATGGCACTCTCAACTCTTCCTTCAGCTGGAAAGTATAGTTTGCTAATGGCACCATGTTCATCTCCTTGCGGGTGTGGCAAGCTCAACTCAATAGCCAATGGCTTCAAAGTACTGTCATCTTTCAAAAAGAGAAGTGTTCTTGTGGCATATGTTTTTGTAGATGTTGAATTTATTCTCCTAAGATATGGCATCAATGCATCATGGTGATCCAATATGTAGAGCTTATTTTCCTTGATTGCCTATATCCAACCCAATTATTTATCGTTATTAATTTTCAGTTGAAATCATAAGAAAAGTAATTAGAATTTGTAATTTTCAGATATCCTTTAAATCACCTCATCAACCGTGAGTCCATCTAAACCATGCTTTATTTGTTCTTCCGTCATTGTACTGTTTTGATTCCCATAAACATGAGGGTCCAACTTACTCAATGGTGGAAAAACCTGCAAGTGTAATTAATAATTTAAGATTAAAACTTGGAAAAGAAATAGTATTTGAGACAATTGATATAGGTTAAGTTAGGATTACTTCAAGACGACGAATGATCAAAGGATTGACTCCCGCTATCATTTCTCTGGCAAATTCTTCATCTGTCCTCCACCCTAACTTGTTATCTGTTCCAAATCATTATATACTATCAATAAAATTGTATTAGGCAGTAACTATTAATGATATCACAAATTCAATCATTTTATTATATATTCTCAATATTTCAAAGTTAATAACTACTTAACCTATAGGCTTGAATATTAAGATTTCATATTTACCTTTGATAACTTGGGGAGTTGGATATTTGAGGAATCTTTCACCATCACTCCTCAGAAATGCTTTAAAGAGGGGTGGGGCGAGGTCCTCTGTGAGGTTCTTAAAAATATTCAATGGAATGGGAAACCCTCGTTCAAAGAGATCGTCTACTTCTTTGAATTTGTCAAATTCTCCTGGGGTTGAATCAAATATAGATTCAAGTCCTGGTTGGATAGATGTAGAAAGTACCTTCAACGTATTCCCAAGGAAATCCGCCATCTTCAAGTGTCCGAAATTTTCGTCTCTCGGTACGTAAATGTTTAAGCTCATCACATCCGACAATCTGCTCTCGTACTTGTGATCTATAAAAGATTAATCCAATTTATAAAATATCGATAAGCATCATGAAATATATATTAAAAAGATATTATTTAGATACTTATTGAGAAGTAGGTCTTATCATCTACTTACCATCATTAAAAAATTGACACAACTACCTATTTTATTTTGTCTCTCCTCCTTTATGCATTATCTCTTTTAGTTGTCAATTTTTTTAATGGTAGTTAGTTATTAGATATATATCTTATCTACAAGTACATAAATATTATTCTTAAAAGAACAATCTTTCCTTTTCTAGCCGGTGGTCTTCCTGTCCTCCCTCTACGAGGGTAAGGGTACTGATCACTCCCTCCAAGAATAGGACGAACAAGGTTAGGACCACCATTTGGATCACAGAGGTCGTTGTAAACATCATAGTCATAAATTCTATCTCATTCTTTACGCTCTCCTGTTCCATCTCCTCTGAGGTTCAACAACTCCTCCTCTCTATACTTACGAAGTGAATCCGGTGTATCGATCGGAAGGCATGTCTACATATGAATAGTTCCATTAGAAACAAATAAATCTTGAGGAGAGACAGAGAGGGGGAAGAAATTAAGTTACATGGTTGGCAAAGAAAATGCGATCTTTCTTGTATCTTCGAGAAGGGTAAACCCATGAGTTGCAGTCAAAATGGACCCTTCCAAAGCCAGGAACATCCTCCAGAGTTACAGACTTGAGGAAGAACTCACTGGTGTGCCCATTTTTTATGAAGAAAGCTCCTGGAAATCCAAAGTTCTCTTCCCAATCAAAGTTCACTTGAAACACAGACTCTCCAGCGAACAGTGGCGGAACTGAAGTCAGCCACCTCTCCAGAAACGCCCCCTTTCCAACTTTCCCTCGCGAGTCGTTGGCTGTTAATTACATGATAATGACATATTATATCTGAGAATTCTATCTCAAAGCCAATTGAAAATGAGGAGCGTAGGTCATATCTATTATAAATCGTCCATTTTCTTTTCAACGTAGATCCTTAACAATAATAATAAAAATAACATTCAAAACTCATGGTTAGAAATGGAGAAGAGAGAGAGGGAGAAGTTACAAGCGTGAGTAGCACTGATAAGTTGCAATGAAATTCCGCCGCCCAAGAGCTCAGTGACGCCGTCAAGAAGTGAGGAATGAAATTCGGTGAAGTCCAAAACATTGCTTCTCATAAGAACCACCGTCCCTTTGATCTTCTTCCCGCCGATATTGGTGACACGCCCTACAATATTGCCGCCGGCATTGATGACGGAGCCGGCGAGGTCGCCGGTAGTGTTCACGGCGCCCTCTATGATACTCTTCCCAATCCCAAACATTCTCTCTTTGAAAACTAGTAGAGAAGTGGGTTGAAGAGGAGGAATTTGATATCGTATTTATAGGTAAAGAAAACTTGGTTACGTCCTTGCTCGAAAATGGAAAAGATTTAGCTCTATTTTTTGTTCTTGCTATCAATTAAATGTTTGACAATTGTAAAGGAAAAGTGTAAAATGTAAAAGCTTTTAGAAAGGGATAGAGTTGTTCTGGGTCCATCTGATAATGTCTCGATTTTTTATTTTTCGTTTTCAATTTTTTTAAATATTTTATAATTAACTTTATTTCTTGTTTCTCCGTTTTTTAGAACGTTCTCACAATTTATAGAAATATTGGGAACAAACAAAATAAGTTTCTATTTTCTAGTTCCTATTTCTAGTTTGTTCCAAAACATAAATAAAAACATTATTTTATCATACTTGAATTCTTGGTGGTCGAAACCATGCAACATATTTTTCTTTTTAAAATAAAGAAATAGAAACGTTACCAAACGAGACCTTAATTTTCAATAACGATAGATTTATATTGAATATTTTTCCTCTTGAAATATAATTAATACACATGGACATACACCGTCAAGCCTCACGATTCACATTTTCACAAATGCTTCATCCTTTGTTTTTATTGCATGGCTAGCGGTGTCTTGGAATTTTAATTTTTAATAGGTTTTTTTTGTTCGGTAATTTTTAACAATTGAATTAATTTTCTTTTTTTGGAAATTGTGAAAATATTTCTCTCTCATGCTTCATGTATAGGAACGTGGATGGTTAAGAAATTTCACATTAAAAAGAAAAAATAACTCATAAAAGTGTAGAATATTCACGAATCCCTCCGTCCATTGTCAAACTCCATCAATATTGATATTTTATCATAGTTCAAAGCATTCGAACGAACATCTGATCTAAAAATTAGATCTAACCAAGATGAAAAGATATGTTAAAGATTCTACGTTGAAAAGATAAGAAACATAACAAATATTTATGATAGATACGAACTACTCTTCTCATTGTCAGTTGATATGGAATCTCATGAATATGGTTATAGATGACAGAAACTATTAAAAGTAGTTGGAACTATATACAAAGAATGTAGATGACTGATAATTTTATACTAATGAATGTTACAAAAGAGAGACATCAATAATGTGATGGTCATGTTGAATAATTTTTTCCGTACATCACAGATTGATGTCGATGTTTGTATGTCAGTTGCAGATATGAATGGAAAATGAAAAAAAAATTGAAAAAAAGAAAAAAGGTCGAGCTGATCTTTTCTCTCTAGATCAGTAGCTTCCAATGTGATGGTGTTTTTGGGCAGTATTCAAATTTGTCGATGTACAAGTCGGTGTAGTCTCGGTATTAGTAGTTTGTATTTTGGAAAAATGATGTCGATCAATATTATTCATTATCTTCAACACTAATTATGAAAGGCAAATATTTTTTTGGAATATACTTCTCAAAAATATATATTTTAAGAGGCGTGGTTGATTAATAAAAATCTTAATTATTTATTACATTTGGTCAATTTAAACTTAACTCGTATTCTGTACGACCAAAAGATTATATGTTTGAATTTTCATCCTCACCTAAAGTAAATTGTTAAGGAATGTAATTTTATATTTATTTATAATTAACATGTTTATGTATCAACCAACTAGAATATAACTCGACGGGTTAAGGCTTATGTATCCAATCATAAGGTTGAGAGTTTAAATTTCCACCCCTACATGTTGTTAAAAAAAAAAAAAGTCTTATAAAATAAGTAAGAGATGATTGAAAGGGTTTGAACCCAATTAAAGGAGAATATAGAAGGTGGTCGTGGGGAGAGAGCATTAAGAGAGACTTAAAAAAGAGGAGGGATTTATATGGGTAAAGAGGTAGGAGAGATGGAGATAACGAGAAGAAAATTAATGAGAGATGAAATTTTGATGAGGTGGGGAAGAGAGTTTTAAGGTAGAGGAGGGAGAAAGTTTATGTGAGAGAAAAAAAAAATAAAATTTGGAAGGGTGGGAGAACATAACTAAAACGTAGATAAATACATGAATTTTCATTTTCTTATTTTCAACTAAAATTATTATTGTTTACTTCGTTTTTTTCTATTTTATATATTCTAATTTCATCATTGTTTATTCTACTTTGTCAATTGTTATATCATTATATGTTTTGAATATTACATGAAGTAAAGGTACAAAGTTCATTTTAATGTATCTTTATTTAGTAACAAATCTTTTTTTCTTTCTTTTAGCAAAGCAAAATACAACAAAGATAATGCAGAATTGTATTGCTTGCGAGAAGATGAAACATTTGGATATGAAATTGGGGCCAAGTATTTTTGGGTATGGCTATATATATTTAGGTCAAGCTTTTTTTTTTTTTTTTAAGTTTTAGGTTTAATTCTGGAGAGAATAACAACAATCAATCCCCTGAAAAACCAAGTTAGCTATTAATTGGATGAGAGCTTTCTTGACCTATCGCATTCCTCTCGATAACATCTTCTCAAAATAAGCCATCATTGAAATTTCAAGTTTGCAATGGTTTATATATTTTTTTAAAATAATTTTTTTAGTAATCTTATTTTAATATTTACTCATTGAACGTTTAAAAAGCTTGAATTATATTATTGAATTTTAAATTATACTTATACTTTAAAATACCTATCAAATATTATAGTATTTTGTTTATACTATAATATTTGATTGATGCTCAATTCTTTTTAAAATAAATTAATATTAATATATGATAAAATAAAATTGAGATACAATGTACAAAGCACGTGTTAGAATACTAGTTATCATTAAAAGTCAAATTTGTTGTAGTGTCAATTAATTGTTTACGCATACATGTTATTTTTATGTTGTTTCAAATACTGCTATGTTAATTTTCCATTCAAAATATTAATAGATGTTTTGTTCAACTAAAATATATATTTTTTTATCTCTTTATTAAAAGTTAAAGGTAGTATTAAAACTTTTAAAATAATAGGGGTATTTTTAAAATAAAAGACAACATTTAGAAACATTTTTGTATTTTAGCATAAAACATTCCAAAAAAATTATTATTATTTTTAAAAAAAATTAAATCTCATCATCTAGAAATCTCACGTGTGGACACTCACACCGTCAAGCCTCACGATTGACATTTTCACAAATGCTTCATCTTTTGTTTTTTATTACATGGCTAGCGGTGTCTTGGAATTTTAATTTTTAATAGCTTTTTTTGTTTTTTTTATTTGTTCGGCTTTTAACAATTGAATTGGAATTTTCTTTCTTGAAAATGGTGAAAATATTTCTCTCTCATGCTTGGCGTATTGTCCCTTAAACTTAAAATTTTCACAATAAGTTTTACAATAACCAATCATCAGATTAACTAATTGAGTGTAATAGTGCCATCAATAAGAAAGGAGTCGACGCCTTTCAAATGAATCATTTTTCTAACCTGTGTTTTAGTTTTTTTAAACTAGCGCAATTTACTGGAAAGATTATGGAGGAACTGATCCAGAAATTAGACGACGATTGTTGTCTTGAAAGCAATTTTAATACGACTACGGTGCTAAATCGTATGTACGCCGGTTGCTCTCCAAGGTTAACACAACTCAAAAGTGAGACGTGCACTCGCCGGAGCCGGATGAAATCGAAGAACACGCTCAATTTCGTCAAAAACTCATCACCTTTTCTCGGGTGCATAAGCAAACTTGATTTGATTTTAAAAAGAGAAAAGTAAAAACGTTTTAGCTTTATTAATTAAAACGTTACAAAACAAAATTAATTAATTAATTTTGTAACGTTCAAATAATTAAAAAGAAATAAAACGTTTTTTCTAAAACTATTTAAAATATTTATTTTACCTTTTGTCAATGCACTTTGTCATTCTCAACAGATTCATCATTCAAGCAATTTCTAGATCGACATTCAATTGAATCAAACAATATAAACATATATTAGTATTATGATCGATCTTTATTCCAAGATATATTTAGAATAATAAATAAAAAAGAAGGAGATAAAGTTGAAAAATAGAGAAATTAAAAGATAAAACGACCTAATTTGTTGAGTTTTGAAATTTGCAATTGTTTTCTTTCCCCACATCTTATCGGTAACAGAAGTGATCCATTTTAAAGAAAGTTACAAAAACTTTCCGTAAATGTACAAATTCATTATTACAACAACACACCTCCTAGAAATACTTTTATTTTCTACAAATGTTTTAAAATCTAGTCAAATTTTGGAAATTAGAAACACAGAAAAAGAAAAGTAGCTTTTTAAAAACTCTTTTTTCATTTGAAATTTAGTTGAAATATTAAATGTGTTTAACAAAAAAGTGACAAAACATACCAAGAGAAGTTGTGATCGGTAAGTTAGAGGATGGTCTTTAAACATTGATAACTAAAAATAAAATCCTTAATGGGACCTTGACAATTACATCTTCCAAATTTTTAAATTTAAACAAATTTTAAGGTTCAATTTACTTGCAAGCAATCCAAATGAAAAAAAATAGAATGGAATAATTGTGTGCCATGATAAATCTTCTCAATTGTTCGAATGAAAGAGTGTTAGTTGTGCTCGACACAACACACTTGTATTTACTTACTTTCAAAACATCTATTTTTTATGAGGAAAAATAATTAATAAAAATGTTTTATTTTTATTATGTTTAAATAAATATATAATTGCAAAGACCACTTGGGGGAAGTTATTAATTTGTCATACCCAAACTTCTGATATAATTATGAATCTTATTAGTACAATAATTGGGGATATAAGGATCGAATCTCCGATCTCGAAAGAGAAGTGGTACATGTCAATTACCGTTAACCTATGTTCATGTTGGCTGGCTATCATATAATTATGAATTTATTTTCTCTTGATGTGTTTAATATATTGAAACCATGTAGCAAGAGATGGTTATTCAAATTAAAATTTTAATAGTATTAAGATATATAAATAACTTAAAAAGTCAACTCATTTTTATCATCGTGTGTGTGAGAGTGAGGGTAGAATTAGTGATTTTGAAAAAAAAAAATTTAAATAGAATTTATTTTCCAAAATCATCATTCAAGTGATACTTTAAAAATCAATTTAAAGTGATTTTAAACTTTCCTAAAATCAATTTTATAATTTGTCAATAATGATAAGAAAAGTGATTTTGATAATGACAAAAGTGATTTTTGGTCATTCCAAAATTACTCCCAAATACACCCTTATGATTCACTTTACAATTATTGGTATATTTTACATGATTAGTTTCGATGTGATATATATATTTATTGGATCATATATTAATTAATAACATGAAACATACTTTTTAAGATAGGAATGAAACCAATACGTTAACAGAGGACTTGTCAACCTAAAGCATAATTCAACTAGTTAAGATACATATTTCTAGCTAATAGATCGTGAGTCCGAATCTCCAATTTCCCATATTATCCTAAAGAGAAAAAAAAAAGATTATCAAAGCATCATTATACTAACTACCGACCATAAAAGCATCATCATTAAATGTTGGTGCTACAAAACAAATTTCATTTTTGATAAGTCCGTCCTTGTTTGTTTAATTATCATTAAAAGTCAAATTTGTTGTAGTGTCAACTAATTATTCCACACATATATATTATTTTCATGTCGTTTCAAATTCTGCTATGTTAACTTTCCATTCAAAATACTATAGATGTTTTGTTCAACTAATATATTTTTTATATCTATGGAAAGTTAAAAATAGTATTAAAACTTTTAAAATAATAGAGGTATTTTTTAAAATAATTAAAGATAATATTTAAAAATATTTTTGTATTTTAGCCTAAAACATTAAAAAAAAGATTATTGTTATTTTTTTAAAAAAAATTAAAGATCTCTCCGTAGATAGAGATCCCTAGCATCTCACATGATTCACATTTTAAATAGGTTCTCAAATAATTAAAAACTATTAATTCTTTCTCTTGTTGTTTCCAATATTAAACAAAAATATATATAGTATTGACTTTGCAATCTCATCATCTAGAAATCTCAGATGTCTTGAAATGCCAAAAGGATAAGATGGAGCATATAAAACATGCCAAATTATTATTTCTAAGTTGTTGAGCGCAGACACCAGCTTATTAAATTTTCGTCCCATAGAATTTTTTGGTATAAGTAGATATTCGAATTCACGATATCTTAACTAGAAATATATGTCTAAATGTATTGAACTACAAGTGGTTATAGTTAGACATTGACATAAAAATAATCGATATTTCTATAATATTTTAAATTTTAAAATAGCCAAATTACAAAAGAATATTAATTAAATATGGACTTATTTCTTAATATTAATACCTTTACTCATTTAAAAAGCGTGAAATATTTATTTGATAATTAAAATTTTTTAATTATCTATTTAAATTTTTAGAAATATTTCATCTATACACATATATTATTATTCTAATTTTGAATATTTTTATTGACATTGAAATTTAAAATTTTGAGTAATACTCCCATATATAATATATAATAATTTCTTTTGAGTTCAAAAGGTATAAAATAACTTACGACAACAGTAATTGATTTAATTTCCAGTACTATGGAATCATTTTTATGTTTATTTGAGGGCAGCTAAATTAAAAGGACTCAAGGTATAGATTACTACATTCTCATTTATAATTATTATACTCTTTAAATGAAACTTAGAAAATTAAAAAATTTAAAGGTAATTTTACACACTAACATAAATTTAATATCATTTTTAAAAATATTATAATTTTTCATTCTTTTAAATATAGTATAAATTTGACCTTTTTCTTAAAGTAATCTGAATTTGATTAGAAATAATATTATTGTGTAAATATAAACTTTTTGCTATATATTATTTTATGCCATTTATATGATAACCTCAAATTTAAATGCTTATTTAATTTTATTATACTTTAGATGATTTTTTTTTCGCACTTTTCTTTCGCACACAATTAATGTCTAGAATCCTTGACTAAGGCACTTTAAAAAAAATGGCAAAACAGGCCATTTGCAAGTTATAAATAAAAACACGTTTTTTTTTTTTTTAATGTAAAGTGCTTCTTTGTGCTCAATAAAATTTAAATCAATCTTGGCTGTATTTTTTTTCTATCCGATGCTAGTTTGAGTTTTTGGACTCTTGATACTATATTAATATTCATAGACTTCCATCTTAAAATCAATTGGTAAGATCATGACTCTTTTCACTATACTTTTTCAACCATATACTCATAGTCATTTGGTTTTGAGATAGAACTATTTCAATAACAATATTAATATGGGATAAGAGTAGTCCAAAAGTTGAAACTAAATATCTGATCCAAAAATAAGTTCCGACCAAGACAATGAACCAAAAATAGGCACCAATGAAACTACTCTCATTTGTAATTGGTTTTAAGATAGAACTCATAAATATTAATACGCTCGAAATGATATCCTAAATACTTTTGTCAAGCTCTTGCGGGATGGTAATTGAGTATTATTATAATTAAAACACAACTTTTATTAAAACATAACCTTCTGCATTATTCTAAAGGCTAATCAAAAGCATAAACATGGTCATTATTCTCTCCAAAATGGGCAGCTTAGAATGTAATTTGTGACCTTCAAATTACAATAAGAGAGCTCCCACACGAAACACTTATTCATTTATATTGAGATACTGTTGGGAATTCCTCTCCCAGTGAGTCCCTCAGTACTCGATGGAACAAGCAAAGTGTAAGGCATATTAACAGGCCCAGCTCGATTCTTCAAGTTCACATCTTGATTCCTTCGCATAATTCTATCCTCAATTTCAAACAGCTCTTTCCCAAATTTCTCAAAGGCTTCAATTGCAGTTTTGTCCGATGTCCACTCAATGCTGGCTCTTTGCCCGAGATAGACCTCGTCAGAAGCGTGCTTCGACAATATTTCAATTATCGAGAGGCCAAGAAGAGCCACTATTTGCGAGCTGATTGTTCTTAGAAAGGCCTTTTCAGGGTTTGATTCAACTTCTTTGTACTCTGCAGTGCCTACTTCTGGCATGAATCTTCTGCTTGTGGTTGGTCTGTTGGGAACGTAGCCTCCATAAGGGTATTGCCCAAAATTGACTGCTGCGTGAAGGGCTGAAGAAATCCATATGATTATGGTGCATGATTCGATTAACTCTGAAAAAGTTTGCATTTTGGGCCACCATGGCTCGTCTTTCTTGTCTGCATGACCTTTTTCTCTGAGTTCTTTCCACCAAGATTGGAGCTCGACATCATTTCGAATTGCGTCGTCGTCTTTGTAGTAGAGAGAGCAGTAATCTGTGACCCATGTTTTGATGGCTGACCAAATCTCGAGCCCATCAACAGCAAAGGGGTAATCGTCTATTAGAAGTCGAACTCCATGGGGAGAGCTTGAGTCCTCAATTGCTACTCCTCTAGACAAATGCCAAAAGACAAAGAAAGTTAATATATTTATGATATATTAGGAAAACACTTAGGCCAGTTTTTCAAACTATTATGTGATCTAAACACTAAAAATTTTAAAAACAACATCTTTTACGTTTTCAGTGTTTTGAAATTTTGAATTTTAAACGTTAAGATGTAGAATTACAGCAATAAATTAGATAAATTTTTTTATATATATGTGTTATAAACTCATTTAATTTTTGTTAACACTAAAAAATGTAAAAATGTAATATATTATAGAATATATATGTTGCAAATAATAATTATACAAAATTTATGACATATATGATAATAATCAATTAATACTATTTTAGATTTAATTAAATATTTCATTGGTAACTACCACTAGTTTACCAATATACAACTAAACACATTGAACAATTTTTTAAACAGATATTCAATTTTCAAATCGGCTACCAAATACATATTTGAAAACACTGAAAACAACTCTATTTTCATTAAATCCTTTGTTTTCAGATTTCTGTTTTTGGATCATCAACAAAAAAAAAAAAGGTAAGGGCCTTTTTATTGATAATGAGTTGTAACTTTTTCAATTGTGGTCAGCATAGAAATGATAGATAGATGAGAAACTTATCTCTTAATGAGATTAGTAGGGAGTGCTTCATCGGGGAATTTCCATTCCTTGTATATGTAAGAGGACAGCTCCATAGCATACTTCGATTGAAAATGAGTCGATTCAATAAGACCATCAGCGTTGATCAAAACTTGCCTTGCAGATGCATTTATAAACATGGTGTCTTTGTAATGAGGAACAAGTAATTTATGGATCGGATGAAGTACACTCAATTGTCGATGGGTTGCAATAACAAAAGGCTCCAGTACTGCATGAGTGTGTAACCTGTAGTTTCAATATAATGTGTTAGGATTTGGTTTTGGACAACGGTATCCTTGTACTCCAAGTTTCTCTACAGTTTTATTATATCGTCAACTTCATTGTTTTTGGTTTCATCCAAAAGACCTATGTCGATGGAGATAATTGTCATTTTTTATAATTTCATAGAAGAAAACGAGAATTGTTTTAAAGGATTTTTACCAGTGACTGTTAAGTCGATGATACCCACTATCATTAACAGCTACATAAGCTTTGGCCAGTTGCCAAATGGTGCTCTCAACTCCTCCTTCAGCAGGAAAGTAAAGTTTGCTAATGGCACCATGTTCATCTCCTTGAGGGTGTGGCAAGCTCAACTCAATAGCCAATGGCTTCAAAGTACTATCATCTCTCAAAAACAGGAGTGTTCTTGTGGCATATGTTTTTGTAGATGTTGAATTTATTCTCCTAAGATATGGCATCAGTGCATCATGATGATCCAATATGTAGAGCTTATTTTGCTTGATTGCCTATCCAACCCAATTATTTTTTGTTATTAATTTTCATGAGAAATCATAAGAAAAGTAATTAAAATTTTGAAATTTAATTCAGATCCTCTAAATCACCTCATCGACTGTGAGTCCGTCTAAACCATGTTTTATTTGTCCTTCAGTCATTGTACTGTTTTGATTCCCATAAACATGAGGTTCCAGATTGCTCAGTGGTGGAAAAATCTATAAATGTAATTAAAATTTAATATTAAAACTTAGAAAAGAAATACTATTAGAGACAATTGATAATAGGCTAAGTTAAGATTACTTCGAGACGACGAATGATTAAAGGATTGACTCCCGCTAACATTTCTCTTGCAAATTCTTCATCTCTCTTCCACCCTAACTTGTTATCTGCTCCAAGTTATTATATACCATCAATAGAATTGTATGAGTAATTATTAAGAATACCATAAATCATTTTATTATATATTCTCAACATTTCAAAATTCATAACTTAACCTATAAGCTTGAATATTAATTATTTGATGAGATGGATACAAAATAAGATTTCATATGTACCTTTGATAACTTGGGGAGTTGGATATTTGAGGAATGTTTCACCATCACTCCTTAGAAATGCTTTGAAGAGGGGTGGGGCGAGGTCCTCAGTGAGGTTCTTAAAAACATTCAATGGAATGGGAAACCCTCGTTCAAAGAGATCGTCTATTTCTTTGAATTTGTCAAATTCTCCTGGGGTTAAATCAAATATAGATTCAAGTCCTGGTTGGATAGATGTAGAAACTGCCTTCAATGTATTCCCAAGGAAATCCGCCATCTTCAGGTGCCCAAAATTTTCGTCTCTCGGTACGTAAATATTCAAGCTCATCACCTTTGACAATCTACTCTCGTACTTGTGATCTATAAAAAGATGAATGCAATTTATAAATTACTATAGATTCTAACGTCTGACTTGTGGGGAAAATATATTATGTCTTAATGAATTATGCTATACTCAGATTGACACATACAATTGCAATTAATAAATTACTATTTGAAAACTTGAAATATGTGTATTAAAAGGAAAAAAAAATTTAAGTGTTTACGGTTAAGCAGGTATCTTTCTACTTACCACCATTAAAATAAAACGACAGTTGCATATTATATTTTATCTCTCTTCCTTTATGCATTATCTCTTTTTAGCTAGTTGTGAATGTCTAGCTAGTTGTGAATGTCTTAATGTTCGTAAGTACGAGATATCTACTTATCTATAAGTACTTAAATATTATTCTTAAAGAAACAAATCTTACCTTTTCTGGCCGATGGTCTTCCTGTCCTCCCTCTACGAGGGTAAGGGTACTGGTCACTCCCTCCAAGAATAGGACGAACAAGGTTAGGACCACCACTTGGATCACAAAGGTCGTTGTAAACATCATAGTCATAAATTCTATCCCATTCTTTCCGCTCTCCTGTTCCATCTCCTCTGAGGTTCAACAACTCCTCCTCTCTATACTTACGAAGTGAATCCGGTGTATCGATCGGAAGGCATGTCTACATATGAATAGTTCCATTAGAAACAAATAAATCTTGAGGAGAGACAGAGAGGGGGAAGAAATTAAGTTACATGGTTGGCAAAGAAAATGCGATCTTTCTTGTATCTTCGAGAAGGGTAAACCCATGAGTTGCAGTCAAAATGGACCCTTCCAAAGCCAGGAACATCCTCCAGAGTTACAGACTTGAGGAAGAACTCACTGGTGTGCCCATTTTTTATGAAGAAAGCTCCTGGAAATCCAAAGTTCTCTTCCCAATCAAAGTTCACTTGAAACACAGACTCTCCGGCGAACAACGGCGGAATTGAAGTCAGCCACCTCTCCAGAAACGCCCGCTGTCCAACTTTCCCTCGCGAGTCGTTGGCTGTTAATTACATGATAATCATGAAAACAACATTCATAACTCATTGTTTACAAACGGAGAGAAGAGAGAGATGGAGAGGAAAAATGATAGGATAGATCAGATTCGTTCATCGTTTCCAATCATTATTATCGTTGTTATTCGATCGACCCAAAAGTTTAAGGAAAAAAAAATTTGACAAAAGTAGAAATTCGGACATATAACCTCCTTTTCTAGTACCATAATAAATTATCAATAGAGGATAAGGTATAAAAAAATTTAATATCTTAATTCCTTAGTGTGTACTTGAAAATTTATAGGAAGCTCAACAAGCAACCATCAATATTAGATGGAGAAAAAATAACATGATAGGACCATGACCTCCAATGCTACCTTAAATCACCAAAAACTTGAAAATTTTGGGATCAATAATGATTCTAAGAGTTATCATCAAAACACCGATAGGATTTATAAGGTGATTTTGCAAACAAAGTCTCAAATTTCTTCATGAGTATATAACATAGGACAATTATCTCCATTGTACGACACCTTTTGGATAGCAAAAACGAAGTTGTGATAGCTGTGTTTAAAGCGGACAATATAATACCATTATGGAATTATGGAGATACTCGGAATAATACTTGAGATATCGTTGTTCAAAACAACCATATTAAACAAAAATCATTAGAAATGGAGAAGAGAGAGATGTTACAAGCGTGAGTGGCACTGATGAGTTGCAAGGAAACGCCGCCGCCCAAGAGCTCAGTGAAGCCATCAAGAAGCGTGGAATGGAATTCGGTAAAGTCCAAAACATTGCTTCTCATAAGAACCACTGTCCCTTTGATCTTCTTCCCGCCGATATTGGTGACACGCCCTAAAATGTTGCCGCCGGCATTGATGACGGAGCCGGCGAGGTCGCCGGTAGTGTTCACGGCGCTCTCTATGATATTCTTCCCAATCCCAAACATTTTCTCTCTCACCTCTCTTTGAAAAACTAGTAAAGAAGTGGGTTGAAAAGGAGGAATTTGGTATGGTATTTATAGGTAAAAAAAAGTTTGTTATCCAATTTTTTTTTTTATAACTAAAAAAGGGAAGTACAAAATATAAATTTTTTTTAAAAGGATAATAATATTTAAAATAAAAATAGATTCTCAGTAACTCAAAATATAATTAATACATGTGGACACTCACACGTCAAGCCTCACTATTCACATTTCCACAAATGCTTCATCTTTTGTTTTTTATTACACGGTACCTGTCTTGGAATTTTATTTATTTATTTATATTTTGGAAAAGGCGAAAATATTTCTCTCTTATACAAGTCAGGACCGACTTAAGGCATAGGCGAGTGAGGCAATACCCCAATCCTATAAGGCCTCATATTTTTCATATATTAGTATATATAATATAATATTGTTATCTATTTAATTTAGTTTTTACTTATAAATGTACTTTGGAATATAAAATAATATATTTTCCATGGATTTTGTTCTTATAATATTGAAAATACAAACTAATAATAAATATAATTCTTCTGAAAAAAATCTAATCTGTCATATAAATTTCTCTAGATTTTAATTTTTGAGGAAGAAAATGGGACTAAAGCCCATCAAACTAAGAAAAAATGATATAAGACGAAAAAATTACAAGACGAGGCATGAATACCTCAATACATACTCAATCAATAGAGAAAAAGAGACTATTGGGTGGCTCTCTACAAATATGTAAACTTAAAGGAAGAAACATTGTTTGATTAACAAGTAAATATGCACGAAAATTTGGTTCACCATAAATTTGTCACACTCCATCCTAAAAAAGGATGATCTCAATATTTAAAATCATAGAAAAAAGAACTCTCAACTCTAATTTTAACTTGACACCTTCAAAATTTGTACTTTTATATTTTTCTGTAGGTTTAAAACTTTTCAAACTCCAATTAAAAAAGAAAAACATTAACATGACCCTTCAATATATTCACAATTAAAATTTTTAAATTCTTTTTAAGAAAAAAAGAGTTTTCCATAAATATATTCAGTAGGTTATACTAATTTTAACTTAATTCTGTTAATCCAAATTGTTAGAATAGAAACCAAAGGTTCAAAGTTTATTATTTTAAGTTTTTTTTTTCATTTCTTTTACTTGTTTGAAAATGTATTTGATATTGTTGAATACTTTTATAAAATATAAAAACTTATTGAATCTAAAAAAAATGTGCTACAAAAATGGATTGAATATCAAAAAATGTTATCAATAAATTTTTTTAGTAGAAGTAAAAGTAATAAAAATGATAAAATAATAGAAGAAATAATAGGTATAGATAAATCAAAACATAAACAAAAACGGTGGATAATGAAGAATCTAATCAAATAAATTTCAACTGAAAAAAATAGTCAGATTAAGTCTCCGTTTCAAAATTTTACCTAAGATCACATATCATCTCGAGACGCCCTGATACAAGTTGGTGTATAGTGGTGGTTTATAATAGATATAGATTATTATTTTTATTGTAAATTTGATTTAGAAGTAGAATTTATTAAGATGGTATCAAAATCTAAATCGTTCAAATGAGACTATCACAAGAGCTACAATCTTGAGAGTTCTACTGCGATATATTTTATATTACACAATATTTTATATTACAGAATATTATAAAGGAGAGAGCATCTCTAACGTGACGGTCACGTCGAAAAGGACGTTGATGTTTGTATGTCGCCTGCAAATATGGAAAAAGGGTTTGCATTTGTCAATTCATTATCTTCAGCACTAATTATGCAAGACAAATATATTTTAACAATATACTTCTCAAAAAATATATTTTCAGAATATTACTGGCTAACAAGAGGTTTAATTATTTAGAAAATTTCATCCATTTAAACTTAAGGCGCTGTTTTACTTGGTAGAAACTGAAATGGACATGAATCGAAATAGAAATATTATTCATTTGATGCTATTTATCAAAAATTTGTTGGAATCGGAATGAATAATGTTGTTTATTAAAACTATCTGGAATCGAACTAGTATATCTTTTTTTCTTTCTAATTAATTACAAATGCATTGTTGTGTTAGTATTTTTTAATTACATAAATAATTTGTTTTATTACTATATTATTGGTAGTAAATATTTTTTATTGTAACATAATATTTAATATTAATAATAATGAATAAATAAATAATTTATTTAATATTTATTTATAGTTAACATGTATATGTATCATATATGCCCTCGTCATTAAGGTTGGGGTAATTTTCAACATAATTAATTTTTAGTTATTATTAAGATTTTTTAAAGAATTATTAACTAATATAAAACTATTCCTTGAAACAAACTAAAAAAACTCAAGCGAACATATCGTAGTAGTAATTAACATATATCTCTAACGATGAGTTATGAGTTCGATCCTACACCCTTAGATGTTGTATTAAAAAAATGTTGACTTTAAAAAAATAATAATCACATGTTTTTATTTGATTTTTTTCTCCCAAAGATAGAAACTTTGATTTTTTTTCTCCCAAAAAATAACGTTGATGTTTTTGTTTTGACTTTTGATTCGTTGCTTTTTTTTTTTTTAAAGAAACTTACATATGTGGTAAATTGTTCATTTTCGGAGCATGCATATGTTTTTATGTAAAGGATTATGGAACATATTTAAGAATACATGATATTTTGGTTTATTTTAGATTTTATATTTTAAAAATGTCAAATATAGTCTACTTATACTCTCAATTTTTGTTTATTTTAGTCTAGATATTGGCAAGATTTCAACACAACTTCTATATACAATGAAAACCCTCTAATACAAATTTACGACTACACTTTAAGAAACTTTTTAATTGTGGTGTTATATAGAAATTGTGATTGAAAAAATGTGATAAAAAAGAAAACAAATTGATAAAAATGACCACTTTTGAAAATTACCAAAATCAAACCCAAATAGTTCAAAAGAAAATAAACTAAATTGTTAGACAAAAACCAAAGGTAAAAAAAATAAAAATAAACATTTTGAAAGTTACAAATACCAAAACAGACTACAACTGATATTACATAGACCAAAATAACATTTAAACTTAAAATTTTTCATAGGTTAAAGTTTCACAATAACATATCATTGGTTTGACAGTAAATTTGGTGGTATGATCTTCGGGATGAAACCTCAAACATGTTGTCGCCTTTGATAATAAGAAATAGTATAGCTTACAGAGTTGTGAGTTCGAAACCTTTTGGTCAAGGACTCGTCTGTTTGGACGTCATGCATCGCTGTCAGCTGCACAACAATCATCCACTCGACACGTAATCGTCCACCCAACACGTAGGTCCCTCGCTGCAGATGGAGGCACACGCTGGCCTCCCGTGCGCCGGCCGGACATTGAAATTTGCAGTTGTTTTCTTTTCCCCATGTCTTATCGATAACAAAAGTGGTCCATTGGATTCCTCCTTGCGTCCTGCCAATTTTGTAAAAAGTCCCCACTTTACATTTTTATTTTAGTTTAAAGAAAGATACAAAAGCTACAAATTAATTAGATCAAAAAACAGTCCATGTACTTTCACTGAAGTAACAATTTAATACCTAAACTTTAGTTTGTAATAATTTAGTTCCTGTACTTTCAAATTGAGGACAATTTAGTCCTTAAATTTTAATATGTAATAATTTCGTCTTTATAATTTAAAATTGGTAACGATTTAGTCTTTATCGTAATTTTTTTTTGTTAAGTTATTTGTATGTGTAGATTGATAAACTTAAGAGAGACCAACTATGTTTATGAATTAGAAAGATTAAATTGTTATATGATAAAATTTGATACTTAATTTTAATAAAGTTTTAACGATAAGGACTAAATTGTTACAAATTTTAAACTACATGAACTAAATCGTTGCAAGTTAAAGTTCAGGGACTAAATTGTTATTTTAGGGAAAGTACAAAAACTAAATCGTTACAAATTGAAGTTCAGGGACTAAATTGTTATTTTAGCGAAAGTACAGGAACCAAATGTATTTTTTAACCAATTAATTATTATGATAGTGAATTAAAAGTGTTAAATGTGGATATCTAAAAAAAATGTTTGAAGTTTAAATTTTATGAAAATATCAGTATTGATTGATATTTTTAGAAAAGTTATAAAAATAAAAAATTATAAAAATTAATATTTCATAATTTATAAATAAATTAAAAATGATTAATTAATTAATAGCAGAGTGATATTTTTCACATTTTATCTTTTTTTTTTTAATACTATGGAAGTATCGATTTACCACTCATATTGATGTTGGAAACGTGGATGGAAATGTCTAACAGATCGTCGGAAATTCGATACTTTGAAGATAACGCACCACCAAACTATCAGGATGAGAATAAGTACTCTCTCTAAATTTACAATTTTTACTTTCTTTTCTTAAGATTATAAATACTATTTTTTTTCATCTAAAAGGTTTTAAAATACAATTCAAATTTTGAAAATTAAAAAATGGTAGTTTTGTTAAATTTTATTTTTGGTTTTTAAATTTGGTTAAAAAATAAAATGTATTTTTTTAAAATGTGAAAGAAAGCATACCAAAAGGAGCTGTGAGCACGCTAGGGCATTGTCTTCAAAAAGAGATAACAAAAATAAAATCAAGATCAAATAGGTCTTAGCATTTACCTTTTCAAAATTTTAAATTAAAGAAACTTAAAAAATATATATATATACTATTAACTTAAAAAGTGATTTTAAATTTAGTATTCATTTGATAAACATTTTGTTTCATTTTTTTTTATAAAATAAAACTTAAGTAGATTTCTTTGTTTGTAAACTACGTTCTTAAAAAGTTTTAAAAAAACCATGCCAAATTTTATAAATTAAAAATATAATTTTTAAAAATTTGATTCTATTTTTAAAATTTTATTATTCAAATGTACTTTTAATAAATAAATATATATACACACACTAAAAAGATATTATGAAGAAGCAAATATAACTTTATAAAAATGAAATTGTTGGAGCCAATATTTACTCTGAAAAGATTATTTTAAATTCAATGATTATAAATGATTATCAATTAATTGCAAAAACCACTTATGGAGAGAGTTTATTAACTTATTACACTCAAACTTCTAAAGTATTATAATTGTGAAATTGTGTCTCGATAGTGTTTAATAATTAATTTACTGAAACTATTTAGGAAGCGATAGCTATTCAAACTAAAATTTTGATAGTACTAAGATTATAAATATAAATCTAACATGATTTTTTTTTACTGCAACAACTAGTTTATTTTAGGGAGTCAAATATGACAAAAACATTTAATAGAATTAGTAAAATTGTAACCATATTTATGTTTAAAATTTTTTCAAACATAGTACTTTTAAAAAAAAAAAATTGAAGTCCAATTTTAAAATGACAGTTTTACTCAAATGATATATGTGTATCGTATATCTGTAATATGTTTGACTACTAATATATGTATTTAATATATATCTGATATAAGTGTCTGATATTTACAATATGTATGAATATATACATTTGATATACTAATGATATGAGTGTCAGTGCAATATGTATGTGATATACATTTAATATATTATTTATATGAGTGTTTGATATACTATTGATATAAGTGAAAATTTATGCTATATTTTAAAATTTTTAAAAATATATGACGTATTTTAAAATACATAAAAGGTTTTTGCCACCCACATCAATTCCCCTTTGTTTTGAGTATAAATCTATCATAATTAATAATTAAAATCAACTACTTTTTTTAGTACAACATCTGAAGAGAGGGATCGAACTCATCCTTTTGATTGGAAATATATGTCATTGAGTTATGTTCACTTTGACAAATTAATTCATTTTTATCCTATGAATTATCTAATTATTATTATTAAAGTGAGTTATAAAATTTAGTGGAACCACTTCACAATTATTGACATGTTACATTGTTGGCTTTCATGTGACATAATGGATCATTTATTAATTAATAATATGGAACATATCTTATAAGATCGGAATGAAACCAATAAGTTAACAAGGGACCATTATACCTACTATATATTCTTTATCATTTATTTTTTATTCATTTCCAATAATTATATTAAAATTATATTTTTATAACAACAAAAATATAATTTAGCACTACAAAACAAATGTTAGAGATTATTGGATCTGTTAGAGAATAACAATTTCTATATTGTTGTAAATTCTGTCATCACGACTCATTTTTGTTCAATGATATTTTTTAAATATTTATGGAAAATAAAGAATAGTATTAAAGAATATTTGGAAATAAAGAATAACGTTTAGGCGTATTTTCTTAAATTTAGTATAAAATATTTGAAAAAAAATATTTATTTTAAAAATAAATCTATCTCCCCCAAGATAGAGCTACCTGCCATGCCATCCCACATGATTCACATTTTAAATGCACAGTTCTCAAATAATTTAAAATTATTAATTCCTTTTCTTGTTGTTTTCAATAAAAATAAATTTGACATTGCATTCTCATCATCAAAAATCTCAGATGTCTTCAAATGCTAAAAGGATAGGATTTCCAAGCTGTTGAATCCAGACATCAGCGTATTAATTGATCTGTCCACCAATTTTTTTTTCTTTTTTGTTTTTTTGGAAAAATAGACTAATTCATCAATGTATGTGAGGATCAAAAGGAAAAAAAAAAGAAGCCTATATAAATACCCTTTAATTAAGAGATATAGTTGTTGAATCATAATTATAAAAACATTAGATTTTGTAGATCAAATAGAAGTAGGGAGTGTAATCTAAATTATATATATATATGATTTTGTAGATAATTAAGATAATATATTTGAATTATTATTATTAAAAAAAGAAGAGAAAATATTTTAACAAAGATGCTAAATTCTTTATACAATTTGAAACATTTGAGTTACCAAATTAAAATTAAAATATGCACAAATATTTTAAATAATAAATGCAAAAATATTAATTATAAAAAAATATTAACAAATAAAAAACATAATAATATAGTAATTATAAAATAACAAATAATAATAATAGAGATTCTAAGAGCAAGACATCGAGAAAAAACTAAAAATAAAGAGAAAATGTAGTTCAAATTGTTGGTGAAAAATGGGTAGAAAAGAAATGCAAAATTTTTGTTACACTAGTTATGATAGCCAGCTGGAATATATGTTCCTCACTGTCATTGACACTTACTCTTTTTTCAGAGGTCGGGTGTTCAAAAGTTAGAAATACTAATTTTGTCCCTGTACTTTTAGTTTGGTTCATTTTAGTTTCCGTACGAAAATTATTATTTTGGTTCCTGTACTTTAAACTTTGGTTCATTTTAGTTATTGTACTTTGAAAATGTTTATTTTGATCTTTGTACCTTTAAAAAGTGATCATTTTAATCCATATTTGAAAAATTTTAATACAAATTTTATATATAAAGAAAACTCTTTAGTATAAGGTAATATTTACATTTCAAGAAATATATTGATTTTATTGTCGCGTTGAAATTACGATAGAAAAAAAAAGATTAAGAATAAAGTTAAGGGACCAAAATTGTTAACTTTTAAAAATATAGGGACCAAAGTGAATATTTTGAAAGTAGAGGGATTAAAATGAACAAGAATTGAAAGAACAGAGACCAAAACAAATATTTTGAAAGTATATGGACCAAAATGAACCAAAACTAAAAATAGAGGGACCAAATTAATATTTTAGTAAAAAAAAACGACGAATAATCATGACAAAGAGTGTGTATATTGATCTAATCATTTAATGCGGTGATATTGAGAAATCAAAGTCAAGAACGAACCCTCATTTACCTTTGAATGTTTCATTCTAAATTGTATTTTTTTTTATTTAAGACAATTATATCTACGAGAGTTATAAGATAAAATTTTATCTCCACCCACATATATTGTACTAAAATATTTTTTTTTTCGTTCAATAAATTGTTGTGTAAGAGATTGAATTATGAATCTTCGAGATGGTTTTAAAGTACCTTGTCCTTGTCTTGTCAACTTGAGATATACAAAGATTAACTGTATTATTTATGATTCATCATTAAGTTAAGGTGAAGCATATCTTAATGACACCTATTCCTTCTCTAGAGATCCGATGTTCAATTAACACCTACTCATTCTTTAGAGGTCGAAGGTTCAATTGTCTACTCTCACTTTATTTTACTAAAAAAAAAGACTAGTCATGACAAAGAGTGTGTATACTGATCTCATCATTTAAATGCAGAATCAAATCAAGAACAAATGCTTATTTACTTATGAATTTTTCAATCTAAATTGTTTTTTTTTTCTTTTCAATTTAAGACAATTATATCTACAAAAGTTATAAGATAAAATTTTATCTCCACCCATGTTGTGCTAAAAAAATATTAGCATTTTTTTCTAGTTAAATAATTTTGTGTAGGAAATCGAATCATCGAGGTTTGAAATGATTTTAAAGTGCCTTGTCCTTATCAACTTGAGCCATACAAAGATTAGCTTTATTATTTATGATTCATGGTTGGTTTAAGGTGAAGCATATCTTAATGTTTCAAATATTTTATATTTTCCTTTTATTTTTCAAAGAATTGATTCATCGTTGGTTTAGGGTGAAGCATATGTTAATGTTTCAAATATTTTATATTTTCCTTTTATTTTTCAAAGAATTTCAAAATATTAAATTTGTCGAGAAATGGAAAGTACACACATTTCTACTTTGTAACATTCCACAAAAAACAAGTATAATGACTTTTAGTAATCCATCCCTAAAAATGGCATATAAACAAGAACTTTGAGCCTTGTGGTATCACCTACTGTGAAATCTTGAGTTTAAACTCTGCACTAGTCACAGTATTATTCAGTCCAGAACAACGAGTCTAGAGACAGAAAATCCACATTGTAACTGGCATCAATTCGTAATCCCATAGCATATGCAAACCCCTAGAATCAAACTATTTTGTCTTAGAACCACATAACATAAATGGTAAAAAAGAAAATAGTGCACAAGTACAATTACATCAACAAACTTTAGATAGAGATACTATTAGGAATTCCTCTGCCAGTGAGCCCTTCACTACTACTTGGATACAACAAAGTGTACTGCACATTTGTTGGCCCAACTCGATTCTTCAACTTGGGATCTCGATTCCTCTTCAAAATCTCACGTTCAATCTCTTCCAATCTTTTCCCAAACTTTTCAAAAGCTTCCAATGGCTGCTGGTCACAGGTCCACTCAAGGCTCTCTCTTTTCCCAAGATAGATCTCATCAGAAGAATGCCTCGACAGAATCTCAACCAATGAAACTCCAAGAAGAGTTTGCAATTGTGCATTAATTGTTCTGAGAAAAGCCTTCTCAGGATCCGCCTCGAGTTCCAAGTATTGTGGAGTGCCTTTTTCAGGCATGAATCTTCGGCTTATTGTCGGGCGATTTGGAGTGTAGCCTCCATAAGGGTATTGGCCAAAATTGACTGCGGCGTGAAGGGCTGAAGAAATCCATATGATGGTGGTGCATGTTTGTACTAGATCTTGTAAACTTTGCATTTTTGGCCACCATGGTCCGTCTTTTTTGTCGCCGTGGCCCTTCTCTCGGACCTCTTTCCACCACGATTGAAGTTCGATGTCGTTGCAAACCGCATCATCGTTGTTGTAGTAGGAGGAGCAGTAATCTGTGACCCATGTTTGGATTGCTGACCAAATGTCGAGTCCATCAACAGCAAAGGGATAATCTTCTATTAGGAGTTTGAGTCCATGAGGGGAGTTTGGGTCCTCAATTGCTATTCCTCTGAGAATAGAAGACTAGTTTTAACGTTTAAAAGCATAAAAGATTAAAGTAAATTAAGGTTAATAGCACATGATCAAAATAAACATTTAGAAAATATAATGACAAAAATAGATGAAAGCGGAAAGCATATGGACAAAAAAAAAGTATTTTAACGAAAACAAAAACAAGAAATCATTATAAAATAAGCATTGGAACTTTCTATTTTTGTAACAATCAATAAAGCTAATGGTCAATATCTATGATTATTTTATACACATCTCGATGCAATTCCAATTGGTTAATTACTAACCTTTTAATGAGATCATTGGGGAGTGCTTGATCAGTAAAAACCCAATCTTTATAAATATAAGATGTCAACTCCATAGAGTACTTTGATTGAAAATGAGTTGCTTCAAGAATCCCATCTGCATTAACAAGGGTTTGCCTTGCAAATGCATTTATATTCATGGTGTCTCGATAATGGGGAACAAGCAACTTGTGAACCGGATGAAGAACACTTAATTGTCTGTTCGTGGCAATTACAAAAGGCTCAATTACTGCATGAGTATTCAACCTAAAACAGGTAAAAAAACACGTTAATTAAACACAATAATCATTGTTTAATCATACATTATAAGAGATTGACATAAAATTAATACCAATGGCTAATGAGCTGATGGTAGCCAGCATCATTTACGGCTACATAAGCTTTGGCTAGCTGCCAAATGGAGCTTTCAACTCCTGATTCTGCTGGGAAGTACAATTTGGTGGTGGCTCCAAGTTCATCTTTCTCAGAGCGTGGCAAGCTTAGCTCGATGACCAGTGGCCTCAAAGTGCCATCATCGTTTAGAAAAAGCAATGTTCTTGTGGCGTAAGTCTTTGTAGAGGTTGAATTTATTCTATTGAGATATGGCATCAGTGCATCGTGGTGATCCAATATATAAAGCTTGTTTTGCTTCGTTGCCTGTACAATACAACACTCCAACAGTGACTAACAATATGGTTTAAACTTTTATTCTCCGGAATTAATCTTATGTTGTGTGTATCCCTGTAATTGAGGCTCGTTGTTTGAATTGAGATACACTATGATCATTATAGGATTTGAATACAAGATCTCATGATCATAAGGCCCCTAGGTTCTTGCCACTTACCCATTCTTGAGGAAACAATAATGTAATTTTCTTTTCATTTTCTTGGAATCGAATTTCCCAGGAAAAAATATATAAATTTGACATTTAAATCATGAAAGGATATTGTTAATGAAAAAAACTCAAAGTTCTAAAATACAAATTTTACTCGATTCATAGCTCGAAGACTCCTCTCCTTTAAAATGAATTATGTAAAAGTGATTGAAAAATCATGATTTAAAAAAGTTGAAGGATGAAACTAGAAACCATATCACGGGTAGAATTGATTCAAAAGTACTTGGGTTAATTGAGAGGGAATGGTTCAAACATCATGATGGTCACCTACCTTAACAATTAATTTTCAAGATGGCCCGAACACTAACGAAAAAAAGAAGGATGAGACTAGAAAATAAAAGAAAGTCCAAATATTAGAAGTTGGACTATTTCATAAATGAATTATCAAACATTTTTTTTTTTATTATAAGATGCAAAAATGAAAAATGCAAAATGAGATAGAAAATTTTCTCAATTCATTTTAGAAAAATTTACCTCTTCTACCGTAAGTCCATTCAAACTATTAATGATGTGTTCTTCAGTTATCTTGCTGTTTTGATCGCCATATATATTGGGATCAAGCTTGCTTAATGGTGGGAACTCCTGTTAATGTCAGACAGATTCAATTAGAGGAATTCAAGAAGAAAATGATCTGCAAAAGTTAATTGTAAACAAAATTTGCAAAAGAAAAACATTATCATTTACTTGGAGACGTCGAATGATTATAGGATTTACTCCCGCCAACATTTCTCTAGCAAATTCTTCATCGGTCCTCCATGCAGACTTACTATCTGTTTAAATAGACCATAGCAAATTTAGTTATTATTAGTATCAGGTACTCACCATAAAATTAACTTAGAGATAAACTTATGTAGTTTATAACCATTTTCAATTATGGATCGTAAATTTAAATAATCATCTCTTCATATTCAATATAAAGAGATTCGAACTTAAAACGTTGTACAAACTATGTTATCATATCAAATTACCCCTTGATTTCAAAACCTTTGTTATACAAGATCTAACACACCTTGACTACTAATATGATTTATTGGAGATCAAAATGTACAGAGATTTAAATTCCAAACCTCCTATAACGTACGTTGAGACTCAAAAGTTTTACTAAAGTTCTATACGTTTTTTGATTCACAGCACGTGATAATAATATATCTAAATTGACAGTTATTGAGAGACAAATTGATCAGGCAACAATAAGGTCGAGATTTGAACTTAGAACCTCCTACAATGATAGCACCCATAAAATTACAATCAAGTGCTAGATATCCATAAATGCATTAAATTTATCCAACCCATCAACTTAAGTGTTTGAGTTGAATGGTGATTTATTCATCTTTTTACATAGTATTAGAGTGGGAGCTCCTGTGTTTGAACCCCTATATTTTCGTTCGGGTTTAGTAGTGGTGGTTTATTAATCTTTAATACCAAGAACTATAAAATCTTAAACTATTAGCACGAGAACAAGTTCGGTCTTTTCGATATTTTAGATATCAAGAGAATATATGTATCCTTTATTGCATACCTTGGATCACTTGGGGCAATGGGAATTTCAGGAACCTTTCACCATCAGATCTGAAAATTTCCTTTAGCAATGGGGCTGGAATGCTCTGCCTAAACTTGTCAAGCAAATTTGTGGGCAGGGGGAAGCCTCCTTCATACAGTTTAAAAACATCTTGGAAGGAGTCAAATTCTCTTGGATTTCTGTTGAAGAGTTCTTCAAGCCCTGGTTTTATTGATTGAGCTATTGATTTCAATGTATAAGCAAGAAAATCGGATTCCTTCAAGTGACCAAATCTTTCGTCTCTAGGAACGTAAATGTTTAATGTCAAAGATGATGACAGTCTACTCTCGTACTTCTTATCTGTTAATTAACCAAAAGAAACATCACATAAATGTTAATACTATAAAAAATATATATCTCTTCATCAAAAAGATCTCGTACGGATTAAGATATTGTTCTTGGTTATAAACTTACATTTATACAATCTTTTTCTTATTTACTAGCCAAATAATTTTATTTATGGATGTTTAAGTTTAAGTCTAATTGTCCACAGTTTTACCATGTTGAATCATTTTAAATGACTTAAAAATAAAATTGTCTCGCCTTTTTTTGAAGGTGCTCGTCCAGTTCTTCCTCTACGTGGATAAGGGTATTGATTTGAGCCTCCAAGAATGGGACGAATATATGTAGAATCACTATCTGGATCTTCTAGATCATTATAGACATCATAGTCATATATTCTATCCCATTCTTGACGTTCTCCGGTTTCATCTCCTCTCAAGTTCTTGAGCTCTTCCTCTCTATACTTGCGAAGTGGCTCCGGTGTTTCATTGGGGAGATATGCCTACAAAAATGATGCAAACCAAATGACATATTTCATCAAAAAGACACACCAACTTCAAGGTTTAGAGTGCATGTCTAGATTAATGTTTAAGCCTATAACGACATTTGATCTCCAATATTATATTGGATCTACTTTAGGTTCGAGTATACGTCATTGTGATTTCGCTTTTGATTCTTCCTAAAATGTCTCTTACTATTCAATGAACTATGTTTATATCTTGAACATTTTCGTATAAAATCCAATGTTTTTTTTATATCTTATATTTTTTTCTTTAATTTATTAAAATTCATGGGATTCAATCTCAAATCAATTAGAGGTATGAGAGAAGTTGTCAATAGGTCTATTATAAATCCCTGTTAGATCTCTCATCTTGAGTATCCTTAACATGTCCTTCAAGACGACAGTTCTTTTAGGCCCACCAATTTTGGCCAGATCGGTTTTTTGAACGGATGTTCATTTGAATTTGCTGGGCTCTGATACTATATCAATATTTATGAGTTTCATTTCAAACCAATCGACAATGAGAGAAATAGCTCATCTTCAACATGTAGATTTCATTTTTGAACCAGATACTCATTTGAACTTATTGAGCTCTGATACCATTTCAATATTCATGCAGTTCCATCTCATAATTAATTGGTAATGAGTGAAGTAATTTATATATATTTGTACATGCAACATGAAATAGGTACAAGCTTAGAAACTAAAATAAGATTTAAATCGAGATATTGATACGAAATTACCTTATTAACAAAGAAAATGCGATCTTTGTTGTACTTTATAGAAGGGTAAATCCAAGAGTTGCAGTCAAAGTGGATTCTTCCCACAAGAGGAACATCTTCAAGAGTGAGTGACTTGAGGAAGAATTTGGTAAAATGGTTATTTCTTATAAAGAAAGCTCCTGGAATTCCCATCTCTTCATCCCAATCAAAAGTGACTTTAAACGTAGTTTCCTTTGGATTTACAGGTACCATTTTGGTAATCCAGTTTTCCAAGTACGCTTTCTTTCCCACCTTTCCTTGAAACTCCTTTTCTGTAAAAAACCACATACAATTCCCGAAAACACATTAATATATTTCCATAGCGAAGAAATGGAAAATCCAAGGAGGACAGCATTGAGGATCCACCCTCTAATCAATGGTAGGTCCAGAAATTTTGTTCATGAGGAATTTGTTTTACTATACTAACTATTATGATTAAAATAACCTCTCAAATTTATAGTCTATATGATGTAAAGTTGAGGAAATAAGGATCGAACTCTAATTGCTTGGGGTTCCACACCGCATATGCACTAAATTGAACTTTTAATTATATGTCTGATGAACCAAGATTAACCATACACTTTTTAAAGTATAATTATCTATAAGCTATAAAATTTAAAATTTAAAACCGAACTCCGATGAGACAAATCCCGAAGGGGTGTTTGAGTGAAAACGAGTAGAGTTGTTAAGTTTGTAATTCTTTAACTCAAAAAGTGATTCGAAAAGTTAATTAGTCTGAAGTTGTTTTCATCTGTATTTGAGATCTACGGAGTTGTTTTAGCTCCGAGTCGTTAGTGCTTCTGATTTAACTTCAAAAGAAGCAGGAAAAAAAAAAGAGAGAGAGGACAAGAAAGTTACCTCGATCTCCATTAACAGAGCTGATGAGCTGAAGAGAAACTCTTGCTCCCCAAAACTCACTGATATTATCAAGAACAGAAGATTGGATTTCATTGTAATCCAAAACATTACTTCTCAATAAAATCACTGTCCCTTTCACCTTCTGCGTTCCTTTTCTTCTGTTTTTTAGACGTGATATGCTATGCAGCAACATCTCTCTTTTTTCTCTCTCTTTATCAGCTTCTGATCAGCTATTGATGAGTCTGAAGAAAACTGGCAAAACCCATTTTGAATTTATAACCAACCAAAATGAAGACTACAATTATTCTTAATTATCAGCTTAGCTGTATATGGTGAGATCATCTTGTCATTCGTCATCAAATTAGCTACTCTTCTTTATAAATTAATGAGTCTTTCTTTAATCAAACAATTGTTTACATGTGGAGAATAGACAAATATGTTTCATTATATCATATAAATAATATATCCCTCTTAAAAGAAACGACAAAAGAACAAAAAAAGAAAAAAATCTAGTTTTAATAGATTCTGCCCTTATCTCTTTGCCCCCTTCTATTAAAAAAAAAGTGAAGGAAAGTAGACTTTTGTTTTGATATATAAAATATATTTTTGGTACATAAAATTTGAGTTTATTTGTCCTTTTGATCTCCAAAATTTTAAAAGATATATACCGTTTTAGTTTCTAAAGTTTAGAAAATAGTTCTAAATATTAATATTCATAGGTTCTATTCGGATCTCATTTTTGGAAATGATACTCGTTTGAATTTGTTGGGTTCTGATACCATACTTTGGTCGGATCCAATTAGGCTCGAGTAGGAATTTGTTGGGTTATGATACCATATTTTGGTCCGATAATTGGAGAGGGAGGATAGAAGACAAATAAGAAAAAGAAGAGAAAAAAGAGGGAGGAAGGGATTTTAGGAGCACGTGGGAATAGTGGCACCGACAAAATGTTGAGAATCCATATATATAAAAGAAACGACATGTTCATTAATCCTTAACATGTCAGAGCAGGAGGTCGATTCAAGTTTCACCAAACTATATTGTCTTTTTTTCCCTTTAGAATACATTGCTTTACAAATTAAGGGCGGGTACCAAACCTTTGATAGAAAAAGAGAGATGCCTTAATTAAGTTGACTTATATTATTATTATTTTTTTTTTTTTGAGAAAAAGTCGACTTTTATTTTTTATGTTTATTTAGTCTTTAATTTTTTTTATTCTACAATTAAAAAAATCGATGTGGCATGAATAATATTTGTAATAAAGGTCACGGTGTGCTAAGATAAAATTTGTAATTCATCCTTCATTTGTCAATGGTTTATATGAACTTCGATTCTTATTTAAAGAAATAATTTTACATGGTTAGTATACTGAGCAATTTGGCCAAAGCCTTCAGTTTATGATTCAAATAATGATAATACACGTAATAATCATTAATAATGAAAGCCAGAGCGAGTATAGCTCAGCGGCAATTGATATATATCTTCAACTAAGAGGTTGTGAATTTGATCTTCCAACCTTGTACTAAAAAAAATCATGAATAATGAGACATTAAATACAAGATAACTTTTGCAATTAACTCCAAGTTTTATTTTATATCCTTGTTTCTTGTGTGACCGTCTTTTCTTCTTTCTTGTTAAACTTTTTTAATCTAAGATTTGGATTTTCTTTGTGTGACTGTCTTTTCTTCTTTCTTGTCTAACTTTTTTAATCTAAGATTTGGATTTCTTTATAAGTATAGCTTAAACCATTATGAGTGGTTTATTTGGTCCAAAAGGGCAGGGTAATTAAGAAGGAATGGATTCAAATATCATAATAACCACGTACCTTAGGAATTAGTAATTCCAATTAAGTATAGCTTAAATATCATTCACACGTGAATGTTATATATATTATTTATGTTTTAACATGTATACACTTTTTCTTTTCCATCATAGTTTTTTTTTTCTTTTAGTTTTTTTTTACTATTTGAGAATTTATGATGGACAATAAATTAACACAGAATTGTATTAGTTTAGATTTTGATTATGTGTATATATATAGAGAGTTGAATTTCTTTTAGTTTTTCATTTTAGACACTTAAATGCCACCTACAGCTGTCATCATAGTGAGTAGAACTTTTTATTATAAATTTCTTAGGAGTAATGCTTAATTTTCCACCATTGGAACATACATTTTAATAAATAAAAAAAATTATTTAATATCTGGCATCCAGATATTATTTTGTTCAATTATTGTTAAGAACAATTAATTATATTGTGTGTGAAAGAAACTTGAAAGGATGAGAAACAAAAAGAAAGGCAACCATCCAACTGCAACTACTCCATAATTGTCGTCTTTATGGTAGAGAATAAATAAATGAAAATATCCCGAAATTGACTTTGGCAATGGCAATGATGATAAGCTTTAAAGGATTCTATTAATAAACTATACAATATTTGCAACTTAACAAAATAAAATATTTTTTATCACTATTTTTAAATCAAAATCAGGTATTAAATTTTATCGACACTTTCAAACGTCTATGAGTTCGGCATCGACTTAAAAGGTAAATCAACGTTTTTATTATATAGTAAAAAATCCAACAAAATATTTTTCAAATATCAACAAAATAGTGATGCCCAATAGTCATAATATTAATAATAAAAATAATGAAGAATTAATAATGAGGATTGAGAGTGTGTGGTGAATCCTCACAAAAATTGTATACGGAAAATGCAGCTTACCTTAATTAAGGTTACTCTTTTTCTTATGTATGGAGAGAGGGGGTAGGGATTGAGTAGAAAGTTTCTACTCCCTTCAACGCTCTGACTATTGGATATCCTTCATACAAGATATATAGGAGCGCTTGACTCTATTGTCAACGCGCTTGATCATACCACGGGTTGGATTCCTGACTCGCTCCTTCACGTGTGACAACTTTTTTATCTGATAATAGTCAAATTTGTAATTTTCTTAAAATAGTACATATAAATTGTAATATTTTACTTTTTCCATGTTTCATATGCCACCAACCCCTATACGAGGATAATATACAATAATCTCTATAGTTTTTTTTAGTACAATATGTGGGAATGGAGAATCGAACTCACAATCTATTGACCGAAAATATATGTCAATTACTGTTGAGCTATACTCGCTTTGACACAATAATCTCTACAGTTGTTAGTTATCTTTCCATTTTTCAACCTAAATTAAAAATATATTTTATATTACTTTTAATATTCACGTGTATATATATAACTCTCTTTGTCCTTTATTGAGAGATGACAGATGTGGGGTTCCTATACCATCAATTAGCAAGGTTGGAAAGTGACACTTGAATTTCTTTTTTCTATTCATTATGTGAATACAAGACTGTAACATGTGAAAACGTCAGAAAGAAAAAAAAATGGTAAGATTGACTTTTTAGATATATTGCTTTAGGTTAACAAGAAGAATGTTTCAACTCCCCTAAACAATAACCTCTTACGTACGTACGGATATGTAGACAGTGTACATATTTGAGACAAAAAGGTTAAAGTACCAGACTTAGAAAAAAAACTTTCAAAATGAAAATAAATAATAAATATACATGTATATATTTATGTTTTTTTTTCTCTTTCTTTTAAACAATAAACTTATTCATACATACCTCTAGAATATTTTAATATTTTTATGTAATAATATAAAAATATACTTTAATACTTTAATATTTTTATTCATACAACGCTGTACATTTTCCAAATTTACTGTCTTTCTTTACCGGTTGAATTGACACTTTCATCAAATTAGTGTATTTCCAAGTCCAATAACTACAGAATAAATATTTTATAGTGTAACGTGATAGGAGCTATTATTTGAAACATTTGGTTGGAGTGAAACAATCGCACCTTTTCGGATATCTCAAAGACAGTTGCTTCACTTTGGGACATCATCATAGATGTTTCGTCATGGTCTTCCAAATCCAACTTCTTTTGTAATCATGATATCACTATCATTTCTCTTAATTGGGTTGCCTTTATCTAATCAACCCCTTCTTGTCTAGTATGTTTCTCACACACTCCTTAATGAAATGATATCTATTTTCTAAAATATATATATATATATATATATAATTTAAGTAAACCCTTTTTTTGTTAACTTATATGTAATTTGTTCCGTTTTAATTTTGTAGGTTGTACTTTCAACAAATTTCATGCATGGTCCTCAACTTTTAGGTTTATTTTAATTTTTATCTTTATTCCACGAACTTGTAAAGGTTATTTCAATCTCACAACATTGAAACATCAATAATTCCATAAAACACAATCACTAAATAAAATAAAAATAAAACCCAAAAAATATCAAGAAGCAATACAGATTAACAGTTTTTTTTAATTATCCCGGAGGTGGTGGCCCTTTAACCTTTTTATCTGAATCCAAGACCTCAAAGATATTCCTTCAAACCTCAAGCTTCCCAAGCTATCCGTCGAGGACAATTCAAATTAACATATGGCTTTTCCCATTGTTTCCATTTGTATTGCTTACTGCCTATTACTTCGTTAACTAACAATTAGGAATCCCTCTACCTATGGGGCCTTGTGTAGGATAAAGATTCCGTATCTTAAAGATAAGAGACCTAATAAAAATATTGATTTATCTTAAAGGGTTCAAACACAGAACTTCCCACTTTGATACTATATGTTAAAAACGAATAAGCTATCGCTCAACCCAAAAATTTAAATTGATTGATTGGGTAAATTTAATTTATACATTGTTGAACAAAATGAAGATTAACAATATAATTATTAATTATTGTCTCAATTTGATATGATCATGTTCTTTCCTCTCATGTGAAATCTCAACTAATGTGTCTTTTTTGTTTTTTAATCCAAAAAACTTTCAATATCAATCTTATACAAGTATATTTTTTAATTTCCACAAGCTCATTTATATAATCTATCCCTCTGAAAAATAACTTTCTAACTCAATAGATTTTGCCCTTTATCCTTGGTCTCCAAATTAAAAATATAAAATTTAGAATAAATGGTAGATGACAAAATTTCAATTTTAGTTATTGTATTTTCTACTTTTATGTATATTTAATATGTTTCTAAATATATGAAGTCAAGTATTCAAAATTAAGTATAAATGGTCTTTGAAAATACATATGTACGTATATCTTGGAGAGAGTTTTGAAGAGCTAACTGGTTAAGAAAAGAAGAAGGAACAATAATTTGGTGAGTTGGTATTTTTAATGTTTAATTGTATGCTTATTGGTAATTAACATTGATCTCCAATCAAGAGGTTGAGTTCGAATCCCCTCTCAACATGTTGTCTATATATATATATGTCACGAGCACTAAAAAATAAAAAGTAAAATTTTGAATAATGCCCTTCACTTTAACGTGATTAATATTATAAACTTAATTAGAATTGACCAATCAAATTTTCTTGACTTTGGAGTATTAAGGCAGTAATAATAAAATATACATTTTTTTTCTAAACTATTTATCTATTTTATTTCTGTGGCTAAAAAAAACTATTAATAATTTATAACACATTAAGTCTTTCAAAAATATATATCTGATTACTTTTCCTCATGTATAAATAAAAAATTAATAAACATAAAAAGTTGCAAAAATGAAGATAAAGCTAGAGAAGTACATTGCCCATCCTTATCCCGAAATTATTTAATTGTAAGAATAATAATTCTAGTAGAAGATAATCTTGTCTTTTGTGAGCTGAGAGGATTTGACTACTTTGTGCCACTAAAAATTTAATTTGCAATTAAGCCGAAGGAGGTACAATTGTCACCAGAGGACTTTATTTTAGAATTTATGATAAGCGATGTTAGGTTCAGTAACTGATGTATATCTTCGATCAAAAGTTGGTTGTGAATTCGATCTCCATTCATACATGGTGTACTAAAATAAACTACAACGACCAAGCTCTATTAATTATAGTATTTTATTTTTTGTAATAATTCATTTGAATACATAATGTTTTTTTTTAATCAAATATTGGTAAAACCAATTATTGTATGTGGAAAAAACTTTTTTGAGAACATATGTGAAAAGAAACTTGATACTTTGGTAGGGTAAACAAAAGACAACTCCATACATGCTAATAGACAACATTTTGTAACTTAAATTTTTAAAAATTAATAATAAATAAAAAATCTATTCTCATCCCTATACTTTTAATTTTTGTTCATTTTGGTTTATGTATTTTCGAAATATTCAGTATGAATCCCTATAATTTTAAAAGGTGACCTTATCCCTTATCATCTTCATTTTATCTTTTTTTTTTAATCACAAGTTATAACATGACACTTTACTCACTAATTTTATTGGAAATATAGCCATACATTTGTATTAAAGAGTGTAAAAGATCAATTTACACGGTATAAAAATTGTGTTTCAGTTTTATAAGAATCGAAATAGTAACCTTCTAAAAGTACAAAGATCATGCAGAAGTATTGAGAGTACCTGAACTAAAATAAACAAAAGTTGAAAGTAGACATATATCAAAATGAACTAAAATAAAAAAATATACAACGTAATGAAAACAATATTTGATCAAACAAAAAGAAAATGGTGCAAAACTTGAAATAACTAACGAGAAGTCATTCAAATATATTACATATTGGAAATACAATCATCACAAGGTATATTCAAATGGAAATGCTATTGGGAATTCCTCTACATGTAAGGCCTTCTTGGCTGGTGGGAAATAGTAGAGTATAGGGTATGTTAACAGCTCCAACTCTATTTCTCAACATGGGATCTTGGTTTCTCTTGGCAATAATTTGTTCAATTTCAGCTAGTTTTCTCCCAAATCTGTCAAACGCTGCCAAAGGCTGCTTATCAAAAGTCCACTCAGGATTGCTTCTTTGCCCTAAATATATCTCATCAGGAGAATGTGTAGATAGAAGTTCAATCGTTGAGATCCCCAAAATATCATCTTTTTGTAGCTGTGAAGTGAATGTTTTCAAGAAAGCGGTTTCGAAACTCGACTCGAGCTCTCGATAATCGTACGTGCCCTCTTCAGGTAGGAATCTTTTGCTGGTTGTTGGTCGATTGGGAAAAAAACCACCGTATGGATATTGTCCAAAGTTGACTGCAGCATGAAGAGCGGAAGAAATCCATATGATGATGGTGCAACTGTTTATGAGCTCTTCAAGACTCGCCATCTTTGGCCACCATGGTTCGTTTTTCTTATCTTCATGTCCTTTTTCTCGAACCTCCTTCCACCATGATTCGAGCTCAGTGTCGTTTTGGATCGCTTTATCGTGTTCGTAGTAGAAAGAACAGTAATCTGTTACCCATGTTTTGATTGCTGTCCAAATCTCAAGTCCATCAACAGCGTATGGATAATCCTCTATTAGTAGTCGGAGTCCATGTGGGGAGCTTGAGTCCTCAATTGCAACTCCTCTAAACAAAGGGAAATTGATTAAACTTTTTTTTAGTACAAACATAAACATCTATGTGGGGTGCAGGATTTGAATCTCCAATTCAAAGGAAGGATGATTTAATTTACTTGCAAGAGTGAATTTACATACCGAATGATCTCTATCGGGAATCCTAAAATCGGCCATTGAATTCACTCCACATGCATTTAGCTCGAATTAACTAAGGGCTCGTTTGGTAACATTTCCGTTTCTTGTTTTTCGTTTCCAATTTTCTTAGAAAATCTAAATATTTTTCAACTAACTTTGTTTATTGTTTCTCCATATTTTGAAAACATTCTCACAATTGTATAGAAATTTTGGAAACAACAAAAACTAGTTTCTCCTTTCTTGTTCCCATGTCCAATGTGTTCCAAAACATAAATAAAAAGATTGTTTTATCATACTTGAATTCTTAGAGGTTGGAACAATACAATACATTTTTCTTCATTAAAAACAAAGAAACAGAAACGTTGCCAAACGAGCCCTAAGTAACTCGATCTTACACTCAAGTTTATGATTGGGGCACAAAGAAATGCTTTCCACTATCGTAGACTAGAAATATATATTAAGGGGTTGCCTAGCTATTTTTTGTTGAATGATAGTCGAGGAAGCTAGTTTCTTTTATAGCGGTTGGCCAAAGCTACCCAGCTCAAAAACGAAATGCTGGACCTCGTAGGTCATAATAATGGAAGTCGGCCGTCAACCCTGATCTTTAGAAAGTTTTCTAAGCACAGTGGTCGAGTGGAGGTCAGCATCTCCGAACTTGGATCGACATGTTCATGGATCAAAGGATTTTATGCACACAAAAACAAATACTTCTACTGGTAGAAATTTGGGTGTTTTTAAACATACAAAATCCTTTTGTGGTGTTTTTTACGACGTCACCTATACCCCATCACGAAAGGTATTCTTAAAAAACGTCACGAAAAGTAAGATTCGTGATAGTTGAAAAACGTCAGACAAAATATAGATATTTATAACGATTTCAACGGTGTTTTACTGTTCATTTACGTCACAAAAACCTCAAATTCTAGTAACGTTCTAAAAAATTAGAAAACTAAGAAACAAAATCGTTAATCAAACGTTATCTAATAACTCATAACAACATGAATGAAATGACAAGTATTACCTCATAATTAGATCAGCAGGGAGAGCTTGTTGAGGGAAGACCCAATTTTGGTAAGCAAAAGAAGACATCTCCATAGAATACTTTGATGGATATTGAGTTTTCTCGACAATGCCATTAGCATTGATGAGGATTCCCCTGGCAAGAGCATTAATGTTCATGGTGTACCGAAAATGAGGAATAAGCAACTTGTGTATTGGATGAACAACGCTTAGTTGTCTATTTGTTGCAATCACAAATGGCTCAATTACTGCGTGAGTGTTCAACCTACAAATATCAAGCAAACAAGATATAAATATATACTACGTGCAAAGAATAATTTACCAAATGTAGATATATTTTTAGAATTACTTTTGGGTTCGATACCATATTAATATTTGAGGTTTCATCTCAAAATAAATTGACAATGAGACAAGTAGCTCACTTATATTATAAACATTGGTTGAGATTCTTTGCTGGATCCAATTTTTGTATTTGATGCTCGTTTGAGTTGCGATACCATAATTAACATTCACATGAGGTTTCATTTCAAAGTCATTTGATTTTGAGGTGGAACCCCACAAATATTGACATGGTACAAGAGTCCATAAAAACTCAAACGAACATCTATTTCAAAGTGGGATCCGATCAAGAATCGATGAACTAAAATAGCCATGATATTGAGGGATATGTATAATAGACATGGACTACTCCTTCCATTATCAACTGGATTTGTGATTCGAGAGTTTTACCAATGGCTGACGAGTTGGTGATGGCCAGAATCGTTGACACGCACATAAGCCTTAGCTAATTGCCAAAGTGATTCATGGACTCCTTGTTGAGCCGGCAACAATACTCTACTGATGGTGCCATATTCGTCTCCTTGAGGGTGAGGCAAGCTCAATTCAATCGCCAAAGGCTTCAAAGTCCCATCATCTTTTAGAAACAGAAGTGTTCTTGTAGCATAAGTCTTCGTGGGAGTAGTGTTTATTTTTCTAAGAAATGGAATTAGTGAGTCATGGTGATCCAATATGTAGAGCTTGTTTTGCTTGATTGCCTATACAAGAAAAGAAAGCACAACATCATGACCTTTTATAACCTCTATTTAGAAGTTTAAATCAAAAGTTGGTTTCTAAAAAAAAAATAATAATAATAACTAAGAACAGAACATGGAATCATTTGATTTGGTAGAATGATTTTTCCTTTTTTAAGTTTACCTCATCCACCGTAAGTCCATTCAAACTATTAATTATGTGTTCTTTACTTATCTTGCTATTTTGATCGCCATAAACATTGGGGTCAAGCTTGCTTGATGGTGGGAATTCCTGTAGTTAATATGTAAAATTCAATTAGAGGAAATTAAAATGGAAAAATATGCAGAAGTTAACTCTAAAATAAAATTTGTAAAAAAAAAAAAAAAAAGCATTGGCATTTACTTGAAGACGACAAAGGATTGTTGGATTCGCTCCAGCCAACATTTCTCGGGCAAACTCTTCATCAGTCTTCCAAGCAAATTGATTCGCTGTTTAATTAAACCATAACAGCTGAGTTATTAATTATCAGCTTCAAACACCTCTTATAATATTAGTATTTAATTTGATGATGAATATGTAAATTAACATTATATTAAATTAAATCACATGAAAGTTCTGCTCAGCCATATCCTTTTTCATATGTAGCCATGAATATTGTTTTGATTCACCTTTTTTTTTAACAAAATTTTGGTTCACAATTTTGATATAAGTGTGGATATAATCAATCTAAAATGAATAGAAAAACAATAGAACGCACAACGTCTTAATTGGAGATACACGACAATTATAGATCGGTAAAAATATTGAAACTTAAAGAGTTGTTATATTATATCACATCCCAAATTACCCTTAGTCTCATTTCTAACTAAAAAGAAATTATTTTGACTAAGGAACCAAACACATTTGACTAATGAAAATGAAAACAATAAAATAACAATATATATGGAGATTTGAACGGTAGACCTCTCATTAAAATGTCATTTTAGATTACCCTAGACTCGAAAGTTATAATGCTCTAACTAGGTTATTAAGAAGACTTACATGTTATATCAATTTACACCATCTGATATTTCGTCTCTACTTATTGTATGTTTTTCACATACTTTTTGAATGAATGGTACATTGTTTCCTCTTTAAAAAAAAACCCACAACGGTCTAAACTATTAACTTTATGAAAGGGAGATGATAACAATGTTAAATTTGAATTAATATCAATATATTAAATCACACTACAAGAAATTAATTATTTTCTAACCTAATCAGTACATTTTGGTCAAAGATTATTAATAAGAGTACAAATAAAGTCCTTAATTGACTAAGAAAGAGAGGTGTACACGACAATTATTTATGAGGTTTTTTTGAATGAAACTAAAAACAAAGTCACGAAGCTTATACCTAAAATATACAATATCATATCATTGTATAGATACATAAATCTGACAAAAATTGTGAGTGGCGAGTAAGGCAAGGTCTTTCACCTTCAGCTGGTAGACCGATGGGAAGAAGATTTTTTTTTTTTTGTTCGAGGAGAAGAGATTAAGGGTGCACACCCACCTAGATATAGTAAGATTTCTTTTGTTCGAGGGAATAGTTGGTTCCAACCCACAAGCCAAAACTTGGATAGAGCTTGGACGAATAAACGACTATTAGGGAGTATGGTTAGGAACAATTATTTCGATTAGTACGAGGTGTTTCGGGTGAAAACAAAAAAAAAATTTAGATAAAAATTCTTGTATGACTATGAAATTGAGAAATTTAAACTTTGAAGTAAAGATAAATAATAATGTATGGGTTAAGAGTAGTACATACTTTGGATCACTTGGGGCAATTTGAGGCGTGGGAAGGGACGATGTCTCTCATAGAGTGTAAATACATCTTGGAAGGAATCGAATTGTGTTGGATGTCTGCCAAGAAAAACTTGAAGCCCTTTCCTAACAGATTGAGCCATTGATTTAAGTTGATGTTTAGTGAACTGGTACTGCTTCAAGTCACCAAATCTTTCATCGCTAGGAACATAAATGTTTGAGCATCTGCTCTCATATCTCTGATCACCTGTTAATGAACCACAAACATGACAACAATTCTAAAAAAATACTTTACATATTGGAAATTAAAGGATTATCCCTTATATATCAACCATTTATGCGTTCAAAGAATGCTTTTGATCCGTATACTTTCGTTGGAGTAACAATTATGTGGTCTATGATTTTTTTTTCTTTTGAAAATTGAATATACTATTGATTATGATGGAGGCGAGAAACATACCTAAAAAAAATGAAGCTTAAATAAAAGCACTTCAATGAAGAGAAATTGTAGTGAAATCACAATTGCAAAAGAGAGAAGATTTTACATATCAAAGAGAAGCAGTAACCGTAATATGCTTCCACAGATTAGTAGATCACGAATTTCGTGGAATCGGAGAAAGTTCTATTGTTTCGCTCTAGCCAAGTGTCCCAAAGAGTATAGCCAATGATATTGCTCTATAAAATGTTTTTCCAGTTGGTAAGCGGGATGGAAAGGCTTTCAATTATGAATTGATCAATTTTATTTGGGAGAACAAAGCTGGTTTGGAAGGAGCCAAAGGGCAATGAAGGAAGAGATGGTCCGATAATTCTAAAGCCACTTTGCAAAGATGGCACCAACCAGGGCTAATAAAAGGGTGAGGTAGACGCTTCTCAAGTTTCTCCCGTGTGTTAAGAGCTCGACAGACTCTTTACCATTCAAACTTTAGTTCGTTACTAAATTGGTTATATAATCTAGGAGTTGAACTTTAATATGTAACAATTTATCCTTATAATTTAGAACGATTTAGTCCTTAAGTTGTTTATAAATTTCAATTACTAAATTATTATATAAAAACATAAATTAAAAAATATGAAAATAGTACAGAAAAACACGTGACCAAAATAAAATACAGTTATGTCTCAAAAAAAACATAAATTTACTTGAAAAAAAAAAAGAACAAAACGTTACTTGCCTAAACTTTTAATTAAAAAAATAGGTAAAGATCGCACCTAAAAAAGGACAAAGAGAAACCTAACAAGATTTATAAAATACACGCAATTACATGACCCTCTAATTATCAATTGGTTTTTAGATGAAACTCATGTAATCTATAATCATATCTTCAAGACACGATTTCGACCATTTTTTTTTTATTATGAATTGTAATTTTATAAATTTAAATATTAATTTTGAGAATAAATTGGTTATTATATTTTAATAATTCTGCATTTTTTCAAAATTTCTTCATACATTTTTAAAAAGTTTTTTAAATTAAAAAAAAAAGAATTGATTATCAAACATAATCTTAAAATTAAAACTAAAAACTAAAATAGGAAACCAACTGGTTACCAAATTGCCCATTAAACTTTTGAAATTTCAAGGTTGGTTTTAATTTTTTAATCATTCTTTATTTTAGTCTTTACACTTTTTTATTTTTTATTTACTTTCGCTTTCAAGCTTTCAATATTCTTTGAACTCCACGCAGATCTCTTTCTAGTAATTTAGAAATTAAATCAAATCTTACCTTCAAAAATAAGTGGTCGTCCGGTTCTTCCTCTTCGAGGATAAGGATATTGGATCCCTCCAAGAATGGGACGAATTGTAGAATTGGATTTTAGGTTGCTAACATCGTTGTAGACGTCATAATCGTATATTCTATCCCATATTTTACGCTCTCCTTGTCCATCTCCTCTCAATTTCATGAGTTCGTTATCTCTGTACTTTTGAAGTGGCTTTGGTGTTTCATGGGGAAGATATGCCTAAAAAAAAAAACAAACGAGAAGAAGAGAAAGAAAAGATAGGTAGGAAAAAATGTTTGGAATTAGATACGCAATGTGATAGAGATGTGCTAGAAGAAAAAAAAGAATAACAATGAGAATTTTAGAAAGAGAAATAAAAAGTTGGAAGAATTTTACTCAATAACATCAATTTAATATGTATTTTAAAAAATGTCAAAATATTTTTTTTTATCAAATATAACGTAAGTATTAACTTTTTCTTTGGTTTTGCTATTACATTTTGTTTGAGTTTAATTTAAATTATGTTGCTGTCATCCAATTTTAAAATTTTTGCTATATTTATTTTATGCTATGCGAAATGAAAGCTTTAGAGAGGAAAAGAATTAGAAATATTTTTCTTTTTTTCTTTATAATTAAAAAACGTTAAAAGAGAAATAGATTTCTGGGATAGAGATACGTGAAAGAAAATTTTTGAGCATATAAAGAAAAGGTGAGATTTTGAAAATATAAAAAAAATTGAAAAACATAATTTGTTGTTAAATTTTTCGTGTTTAATTTAGATTATGCTATCATTATAAATTTCAAAATTTCTATTTATTTTATGATATTTAGATTAATGCTTTCAAATGAAAGTTTAGAGAGGAAAAAGAATTCAAAGTAAAATTCCTTTTTCTTTTAAGTTCAAAAAAGTGAAAGAAAAAAAGTTGAGCATATAAAGAAAAAGTGAGATTTTACCAATATTTTCATTTTTTTCCAAAATTTCTTATAATTTCAATTAAAAAAAATTGAAAGCCACGTATTTTTTTAATACACCAATATGTGGAGTCACACCGTGTTCTATACCACAACATGTGGAGACACAACTATTTAATTAGAAACAAGTGTCTTAATCAACTTAACTAAGTTGACACATTAACAAAATTTACAAATAATTGTCAAATCGATAGCTTTGAAAGTTAATTAGTGCTGGGTTTGCAAAGAGAGTTCAAACAAAGTCTCGTATTGATTAAGGTAAGAGGAAAATTATCTTCATTGCTACGAGGCATTTTAGGTGAAACCAAATAGCAAAGCGCTATGTTCAAAACGGACAATATGATCATACCATTGCAGAGATACGTGGGATACTCAGAGTACCATTGACTTTAAAGAATTAGAATACGAGAAGTAAACAAACAAAAGAAATCACCTTATTGGCAAAGAAAATGCGACGATCCACGGTGAGGTGATAAGGGTAAATCCAAGAGTTACAATCAAAGTGGATGTTTCCGACGGCAGGAACATGCATAAGTGTAAAAGAGTTGAGGAAGAAAGAAGTGGTCTTATGGTTGTTTGTTACGTAGAAAGCTCCTGGAATTCCTATTTCTTCATCCCAATCAAAACTTACTTTGAACACAGTATTTTCCCCTTCAATTTCAGATTTTTTGCTGTCCAAGTAAGCTTCCATTCCCACTTTCCCTTCAAATTCCTTTGCTGCATATGAGAAGTATTTATTAGATCTGTATAATCGAGACTCGTTGCTTGGATTGAGTGCACTATAATTGACTCAGGGTTCAAACTTGAGACCTTACAGTAGGTGGTATCACAAGGTTCTAAGCACCCTTGCCACTACGCCATCCAGAGAGACATAGTCGTTTATGTTTTAACATATTTCAACTTAATCTTTATTGTTAGTGAATGTTAAAATGGACTCATAGTAAATTTACTAGTACTCAGGGAATTGATAGAATTTTAGAGGAGAAAAAGATGATCGATAATAGAAAACTTGCCATCTAGATTCCTAGATATTTAAAAGAGAAATTAGAAACTTCTATCTCTTAGATCTTTTTTTTTTCTCTTATAGATTTATGTCAAATTCACTAAGTTTCATATTTGTCAATTTTGACATTTACTGACCATAACAAACTTGTTAGATATTTATAAATGAATTAAATTTATCGAATTAAGCTTTTGGGTTGATGGGTGATTTATTCGTTCTTAAGAAGACTAAATTTAAATAACGGGATTAAATTGAAAAAAACTATCCCGGACTCAAACGTATATTTAGCCCGAACAAAGAAACTTACATGGGTCACCATTAACGGAGCTGATGAGTTGAAGCAAAACTTTTGGTCGTCGCCAAGTATACAGGCTTGATATAATCACTTTTCCCTCGATCTTTCTTTGCGACGACATATCTCTCTCTCCAAAATCTCTGATTTATGGGAAAAAAAGAAGAAGCCATTTCTTTATATTTATAACCTAAAGCTGACAGCTGCCATAGCAACAAAATTGACCAGAAAACTCTTCTCAATATAGGTTTAGTCTTTTAATTTCTACATTATTATGATGTGGTTAATTTTGAATCTTAGTCTACATGACTTTTTTTTTTTCCTAAAAAGATTTTAATTATTTTATTAATCTAATAAACATATTAAAAATTCACAATCAGATGTGAATATTAGGGTTGTTTAGGGGAAGCAACGAGGCTCCACGTGGAATTGCCTCTTAGGAACACTTCGTAACCTCATCCACCTAAAGAGTGGGTAAGCATAGTGCACTAAATGGCCTCATCCACCTACAAAGTGGGTAAGTAGAGTGCACTGGAAGTAGGACGTTGAACGTACCGAAAAGGGAAGATTAAGTGCACCTACAGAGGCCTCGTTGCAATTAGAGGTATAGATAAATTGATCCAACCGACATCTGGCACAATGTCAGGGGCGTACCCTAGATGATGCACACCACACTGGGATGGTAGGAAAAGGAAACGGAGTGTTGAGAGGGGTCTCCACACTCTCTATTGGCTATCTATCATATTCCGCTGGACTCACCCATTCTTCATATATAAGAAAAATAACAACCTAATCGAGGTAAGTCATCTTCCCACATAACTCCTTCCGAAAATTCAGTACACACTCTCTCAAGCAGACTCTCACCCTTAAGATTACTGATCACTTACTCAATCTACTCCATACTCATTTGCTACCAACTTGAGTGCATTCGACAGAATACCACACTAGTGCTAGATTTTCATGTGTAGGCAACTAGGATCTTGGAGACAATGACGCTCTGGACACCTACGTAGCATGACACAACACTGCCCAAAAATCAGCATCAATAACCTATAACAAATTTTAAAAGAAAATAAAAAGATATAGAAAAATAAAATTTGTAGATTTTCGAATAATAAACAATTGAATATCAACCGCTTTTATATGCACCGGCATAGTCTTCAGACCTTTCTCCATTCTCCACATGGCAGGACTAATTTTCTGCCCCAACACCTAACTTGACGGAATATGTTTTACTTGTTTTAATTAATTTAACCATTTGTCTTCATAAGTATAACTCAACTTCTTATGATACATATTCTCGACTAAAATGTTAAAAGTTTGAATCTCTACCTCCACATAATCATTTAACTAAAAAAAATAAAAAGACACAAAAGAAACTTAACTACTAGTGTCACTACCCCAAATTTAATTTGCAAGGTGTGCAAGTTGTCACCATAGGAGGGTACGACATACTTTATTATAAAATTGATTGGTTGTAACCTTTAATTTTTAACAACGGGAACTTGTCAATTGAAACATAGCTTAAGTTAGGTAAGGTACTTTAAATACTATCTCAAAGGTCAAATTCAACTAACTTAAAAAAAGAAAAAAAAACGTGGCGAAGCTCTATTGAATTATGAATCTGTATTTAACACTTGCCTTACAATAATTTCGAACAAAACCTTCATCCATCTGCAACATGACAAACTGCCATCCAATGGACAATAAAGAAATGGAAATATCTTGGAATTAACTTTTGCAGATGGCAATAATATATGTTCCATTGACTTTTCCCAATATCGATTGTTATGTCATGTTGATAATCTTTGAAAGATTATATTAAATAATAAAATATATTGGATAACTTAACAAAAACGAAACTAGTATTTTTATATTCTTATTCAAAATTTGGCCGTTTAGATAAGGCAATAATTAGTTTCTCCATATTTCTATATTAGTATTACATTTTCCACTTTGAAACTAAATCTACAATAATTTTAGATCCTACTCTAAAAGGTCTCAATATCAGTGAAGTTCATTTTACTTATATGCCCAATATTTTTATGATGTATAACTAACATAATGTGTTAGGACGACGACAACAGCATCTCCATATATCTCTCTATAATTATCTGATATTGTTCACTTTTGGTATAAGCTCCTATGGTTTAAATCTGATGGAGTTTTTACTTGTATATCGAAAATCTAATTGATAAAAAGATTATATATTCACATTTCCAAGAATCGTTCCCTCAAACGAAGGACCAATGAAACCTAGCTCTATTGAAATAGTGATCCATTTGTATAACTCTATACTATATATTGATATCTTGCTCTTAACTATGATAACTTCTATCTCTGGAGCATGATGTTTATTTGATAGAGCTCGACACAAAATCACATAGTGTTTGTTAAGGATTCTACATTGAAAAGAGACGGGATCTAAAAATAATTTATAATAGACATGGACTACTCCTTTCATTGCCAATTGATTTTGAGATAGAACCCTATGAACATTAATATGGTATCAGAGCCCAAAAAGCTCAAAAGAGCCACGATTTTGAGGGGAGATCAAGGGACCTAACCATGATTTATAATAGACATTGGCTACTCATTACCAATTGGTTTTGAGATGGAACTCCATGAATATTTATATGGTATCAGAGCTGACACTTCCACGAAAGAAGTACTAATCAATTTGTTCAAATTCTCACAATGGCCAAAACAGAAAATACTCTTACAATACAAGTTTTCCACCAAAGTTCTAGTCTCATTTCGATCAAATTGAACTCCACCAATTATCTCACTGATGACACGCCACACCAGAAAGAATACATTGATGACAGTAAGGGGAAGACACGATGCAATCCAGAATACTCCACTTGGAGGAACAACGATGGGAATTTTAAGTGTCTGGGCTCTTGGGAAATCCTTAGCACGATCGAAAATACTGATACAGCACGTCAAGTGTAGATTTCTTTGGAGGAACAACTTCTCACCATGACCAAGGAGAACGAGATTCATCTTATTGAAGCTAATTAGTTTTAAGATGGAACCCCATTAATATTGATAACCTTGTTACGAGTGCAAACAAAGTTTTGCATTGACTAGAGAAGGAGGAGATTCATGGTATATAAGTGTGATGACAATTATCTCAATTAGTAGGAGACCTTCTCGATGAAACCAAAAGCAAAACCATGAGAGCTTATTTCTAAAGTTGACAATGTCACATCATTGTAGAGATATGTGGAGGTTCGTTGTTCTTAACAAGTGGTATTGAGTTGCCAGTCGAGAATGACAAATGAATGACTATTCAAGACAAGATACAAGTAGTACAAAGTTATGATGGCTTATGTCTAAAGTAGACAATATCATATAATTGTGGGGATACTTGAGAATGTGAATAATTAATCCACCATTCGAAAAAAAGATTACTGAAGATCCTTCAACAATTTATAGTTAACTAGGGCTCGTCACCTTTTTAAAAATTTATTTTCAACGTCTTTATGGGATAGCTTGAGTGACTTGGAGTCTCAAGTAATATCCTTGAGGTCTTGGATTCAAGTCACATGGACTTGGGGCATAAAGGCCAAAAGGCCGCTGACTCTTGGGTAATAAAAACGAAATTAAAAAAAAATTAATCTATTTCCAACACCATTTTACTCCAATGCTGATTATGTACATTATTCTAGTCATTTGAGTGAGGCATACCATTGTGTGTTTCGATGTTGTATATATTATACATTTGTGTATTGTATAGTCTTTTTTTTTTACTACTGGACACAGGAGAACTTGAACCTGGATCTTTGGTGTTGAACCTCTTGTCATGCACCAACACCTGAGAGTGCACATATATTGTATAGTTTTGAATTCTATACCAACTTACAAAAGTCTATCATTATATATTAACGGGACTGTCGTCCTTATTTATTTATTTAAGATATATTTTTTTGCTTTTAATTGATGTAAGAGTAAAACTATGTTAACATTTCCAACATGGTCCTTATTTATTTACTTTAAGATATATTCTTCACTTTTAATTAATGTGAGATTGTATTCGCATATTCATTGACTTATTTTTATTTTTATTTTTTTGACGAGTTCAACTAGTTTACTTATTTATGGATCTAAATGTTTATCATTTTTTTGTTACATCAATGATTAGACCAACAACTTGGTTAAAATTTAAAACATTGAAAGTGATGTAAGACACAAACATTCTAATATGATTAAAAAAAAGGCATTTAATTTACATTAATAACATAAACTATGTATTTTTAAATATATTAGAAATTTTAAAATTTTGCAAAAATAGCATATAATTACGAATCAAACTCAAATTCATATGCAATAGTAAACACAATAAAGAAAAATTGACAGTTATGTATATTTGAAAAGATTGAAAAGTATTGAATTTAGGCTATCAAGTGAAATTTCTCTACAAAAATAAATATTAAAAGCCCTTGAGGCATGTTTAGCATAAATATAAATATATATATTTCAAATATTACAAGCTATTTAAACTTTATTACAAAATTAACACAATAAAAATTCAGCTTAAATTAAAATGATAATATAAATTACATTAATAATAAAAAGTAAATTTATGTTTTTTTGGTAAAAAAGTATAATATTTTTTAAAATGCATATTAAAACATGTGCTATCCAGTAAAATTTTTAAAACTTTTGCTTGCGATAACATTTAGATGTTATATTTTTGCGGAAAAAAACCATTTAGAGTTATGATAATTTTTACTTAATTATGTACGCAGTTTTATATTTTTACAAAAATAATATATTGAGTGACCTAACTATAACAAGGTGAGATAGTTTGACATTCTTTTACTTTTTAAAAAGAAAAAAAAAAAAGAAGATATCATTCTCTTTACTTTATAAGTCCAAAGATGGAATCCAAAACGAGTATAGCAAAACGATAATTGGCATAATATCTCCAACAATAAAGTTGTGAGTTCGATCCTTATCTCCAAATATTGTATTAAAAGAAAGAAGAAAATAAATTATACTTCCCTTTACGTATGAAACTTGGTTTCATTTTTTTTTTCTTCAATTTAACTCATTGTATGAGTAAAACTGTAATCTGGTCAACTTTCAATTAAAATCCTACCAAATTCGACCTATTTTGAATGAAATTTTTTTGAGATAAGGCGTGATTTTACATTGGATTGCATTTCAAATTCTATTTTTTTAATTCCAACCAAACCAAACACAGGAAATGATTTTAAAATCAAATTCTCACAAATTGGAACTTCCAAACTGGGGTAAATAATTCTACGCCTCCTTTTAGGTAATATATTATGTAGTATAGAAATTTCATCACATAGGGTCATTTACATGTATATTATAAAATATTAAATTTGTAATGAGTAGGTTTTTTTTTTTTTTGCTACATTTACTATGACAATCTTTTTGGATTTTGGAATTTTTTTATTATTCAAGATTTTCCTCGATTATAATTTATATTAATTATAACTAATTTACATTTGAATCTAGGTTAAGTTTTGGAAACTAAAAAAATGTAGGACTTCATAACTATTTTGTTTTCATTTTTTTGTTTCTGAAAAATAAGCTTACTTATAATCAGTTAAATTCAATTTTAATTTTACCTTTCCTGTTTTCTAAAAATGTTTTTGAAATTCTAAGTAAATTTAATAAAAAAAAAACTAGTTTTTAAAATATATTTCAATTTTTCGAAAACTTCTTTTTCTTTCTAGACAAATGGCTCATTGGATTGTAGATGAAAAAAATGCCGAGTCCTCTTTCGAATTGAAAATCGATGTTCATACAAAAAGCAAGTCTAAGTTTTAGTAATTACCAATCGTACATCTGCCAACAATAACAAAGTTCATCGTGTTAAGACACATGTATCCAATCATGAAGTTCAAAGTTTGAATCCCCACCCTACATGTACTGAAAAAATTGCCCACCATATCTCAGTGGTGACGTAGAGTTTAGCAGCATCCTTTCGCGTTAGATCTATGATGCATATGATATTGGGTTACCAATTTGGATGACTCTTCCAAAACTTACACATTTTAAAAATATAGCTCTAGCTTTTTTTTTAAATCTGCAGATATAATTTTTATAATCCATTCGACCCATGTGATAATATTTTTTCTTACCCTTCTTCAAATTATTATGAGAAGATAAAAAATAAAACTTTTATAAAATTGGAGGTTGCTCCGTGGGATTAGTCGAAGTACACGTAAGCTGATCTGAACATTCACGGATATTTAAAAAATAATAATAAATTGGAGGTTGATAGTAATAATGGATTTTTTCCCAAATATTTACGTCAAAGAAGTTGTATTTTTTTATTTTTTTAAATCCTATCAATTTCATGTAGTGAGAGAGAGAGAGTTTAACGACAAAATTTTTGTAGTGAGAGAGAGTCACAAAAATTATTTTTTAAAATTCTATCAAATTTGTTGTAGTGAATTAATTTGAGGGGACTGAGAAAGATCGAGAGAGTTTAACGACAAAATTGCGTCTTTTAATTGTGTCTTTTAATTTATATATTCACTAGATTAACAAACCTTTCCAATTATAGATTAAAAGCAACTAAACACAAATAAAAAATGCAATCAATTTACTCAAACTTAAAGGATGTCTTTTGAAACACTAATCATTCCATTAATTAAAAATCATCAATAATTAGCACATAAATCAAAGGCATTCACATACATATCTCTTTTTTCTTTTTTATTATTGCCTTTTTTGACACCCATAAACTAAAAGCAGAAATGCAAAATAAAATGGAATTACATTACAAATCAAACCTCACAAACTAATTAAATTATTTATTCAAATAGAAATGCTATTGGGAATTCCTCTGCCTGTGAGACCTTCAGAGCTAGTAGGAAACAATAGAGTATAAGGCATCTCCACAGGCCCAACTCTATTTTTCAAGTTGGGATCTTTATTTCTCTTCCCAATATTGGCTTCAATTTCACTAAGTCTTTTCCCAAACTTGTCAAATGCCTCCAAAGCCTCCTTGTCCAAAGTCCACTCCGGGTTGCTCCTTTGCCCCAAATACACTTCATCCGAAGAATGCCTTGACAAAATCTCAATCACTGAGACCCCCACAAGCGCCTGCAGTTGCGACGTGATCGTCTTCAAGAACGCCTTTTCGGGGTTCGACTCGAGCTCTTTGTAGTCCTGCGTGCCTTGCTCGGGAAGGAACCTACGGCTCGTCGACGGTCGGTTCGGGGAGAAGCCACCGTAGGGATACTGCCCGAAGTTGACTGCTGCATGGAGGGCTGAAGAGATCCATATAATTATGGTGCAGCTGTCTATGAGGTCTTGAATGGTTTGCATTTTTGGCCACCATGGTTCATCCTTTAGGTCGCCATGGCCTTTCTCGCGAAGCTCCTTCCACCATGATTGGAGCTCGACATCGTTATGTAGCGTTTCGTTGTCCTTGTAGTAGAAAGAACAGTAATCTGTTACCCATGTTTTGATTGCTGTCCAAATCTCGAGCCCATCGACAGCGTATGGATAATCCTCTATTAGTAGTCGGAGGCCATGTGGAGAGCTTGGATCCTGAATTGCAATTCCTCTAAACAAAGCCAAGGCTTGCAAAGTCATGATCAAGTGGAATTGGCAAATTTGAAAACAATTGAGATGGAATATTGGGGTGGTTTTTCAATGCTTAGGATACCAGAATATCGAACCAAACCAGACATCTTGTTCTAACACTATGTTAATATATCAAAACGAATGCTAATACTTTGAAAAAGAAAAAAATGGGTTAAAAAATATATTTGATCTCTCTTAAACTTTAGTATGTAACAATTTAGTCTCTATAGTTTAAATTTTGTAACAATTAATCCCTAATCGTGAAAATCTCATCAAATTCAAGTGTAGATTTTTATCATATAATGATTTGGTATTTGTAAACAAATTTTACCCCTTATTGGTACGTTTATCAATCTACATATATAAGAAACTTGAAAAAAAATCACAATAGGGATTAATTCATTACAGACTTTAAATTATATAGACTAAATTATTTCGGACGAAAATTCAAGAACTAAAGTATTACCAATTTAAAAGTACAGTTACTTAAATCGACTAAATTATTACTTCAATGAAAGTTTAGGGGCACGTTAAAAGTCTTTTGACTAAAGAAACAAGTCTATAATTTTGAAAATTAGAAATCTAGCTAAAAATAAATCATTTTCAAATAAAATCAAAACGATGATCAATGAATTGTGTGAAAATCATTATAAAAAAAAATGATTATATTACCTCTTAATTAGATCAGCTGGGAGAGCTTGTTCAGGGAAGACCCAGTTCTTGTAGACAAAAGAAGACATCTCCATGGAGTACTTGGCTGGATAATGAGTTGTCTCAATAATTCCATCAGCATTAATAAGGGATTGCCTTGCAAGAGCATTAATGTTCATGGTATCCCGAAAATGAGGAACAAGCAACTTATGAATCGGATGAACAACACTTAATTGTCGATTCGTTGCGATCACAAATGGCTCAATTACTGCGTGGGTGTTCAACCTACAAATCACGATCGAAAAAGATAAAATATGTTCAAAGAAATAATTTAAAAGTTTATAGCTTATTTGGTAACGTTCTCGTTTCTTACCAGTGACTAATAAGTTGGTGATAGCCGGTATCGTTGACAGCAACATAAGCCTTGGCTAATTGCCAAATGGAGCCATCAACTCCTCCCTTGGCAGGCAACAATACTTTACTAATGACACCAAATTGGTCTCCTTGAGGGTGTGGCAAACTTAGTTCAATCGCCAAAGGCTTCAAAGTGCCATCATTTTTTAAGAACAGAAGTGTTCTTGTGGCATAAGTCTTTGTGGGAGTTGTATTTATTCTTCTAAGATATGGAATTAGTGAATCATGGTGATCCAATATGTATAGCTTGTTCTTCTCCAGTGCCTATGATCCACACAAAATTGTTCAAAAATGTTATAAGATCAGAAGCTTCGAAAGTAAAATCCATCGATTCGAGTTTGTACTTTAATTACCTCATCCACAGTGAGGCCATCTAAACCATCTTTTATGTGTTCATCAGTTATTTTGCTTGTGTGATCGCCATAAATTTCAGGATCTAGTTTGCTTGCAGGTGGGAATTCCTATAGTTAAATTTTTGTTAAACGGGATATAAGTTTAATGAATGTAAATAAATTACAGTAATAAATGATAGTTAATAATTAATGATTGAATCATGTGAGAATTACTTGGAGACGACGAATGACTACAGGGTCAACTCCCGCCAGCATTTCTCTTGCAAATTCTTCATCAGTGCTCCATGCGGATTTATCCTCTATTTCAAGTCATTAAAATCACCATTAAAAAGATTCAGAATTTGTTTCTCATGTGAACAAATTCAATATTAAAACTTTTTTTCTGGAAAGAGATTCAATTTTAAAATTTACTTGAACAATATTTTACGTTGGAATGGTTCAATATACTAAATCATATGAGATTAGATGGCATTGAAAAAGGTTTTTTAGTACAACAAATAAGTAAAATTTCAACCGAATTAATTTTTTTGGTGATTAATTTGGTAAATTAATTGATACTAACAAAAGATAATTACTTCCAACACTAGCATGACTCAATATTGAAGCATTTTTACTATTTCTTTGGTTGAAAGTTCAATCATCCATCTTCACATTTGTACTGTCATCGAGGATTTTTTTTTAAATATCATATTTACAATTATTTTTACTAAAAATATATTGACATATTTCAATTTAAAAATGAAAAAGAAAAAAAAAAGTTATCTAATGAATACTGTCTACTTGTTTCTAACTTAAAAAAATAGGTGTATTTGAAAAAAAGGTCATAGTTTCTAATCCCCTCATTTTGTCATGTTCTTGAAACAACCGAAGTTAGAAAATTAAGATATTTTGATTCCCTTTTACTTTTAGACAATTAATTCCAAAATGAAACTCCTATGTTTTTCTTTTTTTAAGAAAAGGTTAAGAACACGAAATATAATTGAGAAAGTACACAACATAGTACATACCATGAATTAACTGAGGAGTTGGGAATCTGAGGAATCTTTCACCATCAGTTCTAAATATTTCTTTGAGCAATGGTGCTGGAATGTTCTCAGTGATACCCTCGAGTAAACTTCGAGGCACTGGCAAACCTTTTTCGTAGAGGGCAAAAACATCATTAAAGTCATCAAATTCTCCCGGGGTCGAGTCAAATAGATCTTCGAGTTTGGGTTTGATTGATCGGGATACAGACTTCAGGCCATAGGCAAGAAAATCTGACATTTTCAAGTGCCCAAATCTTTCGTCTCTTGGAATATACACATCGGTTGGTTTACTTGATGCTGGTAATCTACTTTCACTTTTGGGATCTGTTAATTACATAACACGATAAATATGACCTTTATTATAATCATAGTATAAAATATCCATTAACACGTCGACATTTTTATAATATGTTATTTTCAAGACAAATCAAAATTACCTTGATTCCAACTTCTTTTAAAACTGTAATGGTTACTTAATGACTTCTTTCTCTGTTTTTTAAGATAATTGAGTTTTTCTTCCCATCCCAAATCACATTTGTTAATACCAAACTTGATTTGACATAAAAAAGCATGTTGCATGCGTATGATAAACCTATACATTCCCACGATGGAGAGGGGTAAAAAAGCATGAGGAAAATTCAAAAATTAAATGTTAAAACATTTATTAAGATTATGATTTATGGTGGTATTGGTAAGGTATTAATTAAATAAATTTAATAGTAACAATTTTAAAGTATTACATTCTCATATTTAAATTATATTTAAGTATGGTAATAGTTTGAAAAAAAAAACGAGGAAACTTACCTTTTTTGGAAGGTGGTCTTCCCGTTCTTCCTCTACGAGGATAAGGATATTTAGCTGACCCTCCCAGGACTGGACGACCAAGGTCCAAGTTACTATCTGGGTCACCAATATCGTTGTAGACATCATAGTCATAGATTCTATCCCACTCCTTACGTTCTCCTTTTCCATTTCCTCTAAGGTTTATTAATTCTTCCTCCCTATACTTGCGAAGTGGTTCAGGTGTTTCGCTGGAGAGGTAAGCCTATCATAATTATTTGTGAGGTCAAAAGTTGAATATTTACCTTCAATTAAATAAAGAGCACAATTTATCTATTAAATCAATATTTACAAAGGTGATACATTAAGAATATATTAAATCTCTTAATATATTTAAATTATCAAGGTCAAATAACTATTAGTCACCTCTTATGTTTAATTAATATTATTCACCAGCAATTTACCTCTGAGTCTTTTTATATTGATCTAGTTTAAGCCTAACAAAACTAGAAAAATGCCAAGCAAATACTTTTTAAAGGAAAACTTCAATAATAATGCAACAAGACTTTTACATTGATTCCTTGACAAGAAAATAAATAAATAAATAATCCATGTTTTTTTCTATTTATTTATTATTTCTTTTTTTCTTTTTTGGGTTAAAAAGAAAAATCACATGTCAAGACAACTGTAAGCTTAGGAACTATAAGTGTCATTATTGCAAAACCAGCTGTCTTAATCAATCTATTTTAAAAATCAACCATCAAATCAAGACACCAACTTGGTAGGTCACCGAACAATATCAATTACCACGAAAAATTTCATAATTATCAACTATGTTTTATTATATTAAAAATGACGTGAGTTTTACCAACATTAAAAAATAATTTATAAAAAGTAAAGTTATAGGATTAACAAATTGAGTATATCTTGTATCACTAGCATTTTTCTCCCGTCGCTGTTTACAACTATAGTAAAAAAAAAAAAAAGTTAAATATATAATTTTATTATTTTTATTATTAATGTCATTTCTCACCTTTTAAAATTTTCAATTTCATATAGATTTTAATTTAATCAATTAAGTATATCTCTACCAATATTAAAATTAAAAATATAAACATATGAACTGGACATCACCTTAATCCATAATCACTCATTGGATTCGAAACAAGTTGCTACTATATTAAATAGGTTCATTAGGAATAATATTATATTAACAACACCAACAAACTATGTTAAAGTGAGTATAGTGAGTATAGCTCGACAGTAATTGAGATAAATCTTCAATCTCTTGAATATAAGTTCGATTCTCCACCCCACACAGTATATTAAAAAAACAACTGTCATAAAAAATATATATTATATTTATTTGAAATATTTAGTAATGATAAAGGATTTGATTGAATAATGACCTGATTGGCGAAGAAAATGCGATCCTTCTTGTACTTTCCATAAGGGTAAATCCAGGAGTTGCAGTCGAAATGAACTCTGCCATGGCCAGGAACATCCTCGAGAGTGAGAGATTTGAGAAAGAATTCACTAAAATGATCATTTCTGATGAAGAAAGCTCCGGGGACTCCAATTTCTTCATCCCAATCAAAAGTAACAGTGAAGGCAGTTTCTCCTGCAAATATTGGAATTATTGTATTGGCAATCCAATTCTCCAACTCGGCTGCCTTCCCCACCTTCCCTTGAAACCCTTTTACTATTTTTTTTTTTTTAGTCCAAAAGAGAAAAAAGAAACATTATCAGTTTTCAAGCCACACTTTTTTAGTCAAATTTGGCTGCACATCCAATAATTAAGGGGTTGTTTGGAAGTTGTTTTTTCGAAATATATGTGATTATTTTTATTATTATTATTATTATTTTATGCTCTCTCTTAATTTATTCTTTAGGTGGCCGAGTATTTTTTTTTTTTAAAATAGTCACCACTTTAAAATCACAACTCTATAAATTTTCGTCGTTTTTAATTTTTGAAAAATATAGACACGTTGATAGGTTTATTTTTCTCATTTTTAAGAAATGAATCTAAAATTGGTGTAAATTTTAGAAACCATAAAATCAAATTTTTTTCCTATTTCTATTTTTCAAAATATAGATAAAAATAATAATTATATCGATTGTTTTATTTAAATACATAATAAATATCAAAAAGTAAATATAAGATACAATTTTTGAATTTTTGAAATTCATATAAAACTTTTAATTCTTTTGATTAATCTAAAATTTTAGAAAAATAACAAATGGTTCACCAACATGTTTTTATTTATTTTTCAATAAAAATAAATAAATAGCAAGAACGTAGTTTTGTTTTACTTTATTTTGAAAATAAAAAAGAAAACAAAAAACAAGAAATAAGAAGCAGAAAGGTAACCGAACAACCTTAAATAATTGTACCAATGACCTTAATATTACAAGTCGTCCCATCTTAGTTCTAAAAAACATGCAACCTTTAAAATTTTGCTTCAAAAGGAATTTTTGTTTTTAGAATAAAAAAACAGTGGATAATATTTTTTGTTTCTTAAAATTTATTTGCAATATAATTTTTAATATATGCGAACCAACTCTAGAGTCTTTTACATTAAAGGACAGAATCTAACAAGGAATTTTATATTTTTACATTTTTTATATTCGATAAAAGTAAAATACATAAGAAAGTAAGTAGAGCTCAACCATATTATTTTAAGCGTATATAGTCAGACGGAAAGTTGAACTAATATTATAGAAATATTTACAAGGAATAATTGAATCTTATATATTATTTTAGTTTAATTTGGAATGGCAAGTTGGAAAATAATTTATATAAATATATATATATATGTTATTGATTCCAATTGCATAGTGGACTGCAAAGATTTAAATATTAATTCCAAGGTATTCCAAGTTGCATATTTTAAATCTTTTGTTTTTTTTTTCTTTGGACAAAGTATTTGTACTATTTGAATTGAATTGATAAGCTGAATAATTCAACAAATTTAAAATCAATCATTCTCTTACAACATCTCAAAGTTGTTTTTAAATTCATAGAGAAAAAAAAAAACTTAATCTCAGACTTATATTTATTTCTTATTATTCTTTATATTAACTAAAAACTCGTCTGGATCCTTGAAGAACTTGTTTTGAAAGGAAATCTCCATCGTTGGTATAGTTCATTTAGTACGTTATACGTTTAATGAAAATCTTATTTAACCACGACTAAACATATATTTTAAGCTACATATAAATTCAACACATATCAAGTTTGGAAGATTTTTAAAATCAAATATATGAAAAAATTAAATGGCCAAATTTTTATAAAAATTTAATAATAAAACATAAACATTTCTGAGTTATGAAGATCAAAGGAAAAGAAGTGAGTTGAAATTCTTATGAACTACATTTTTTACCCTTGAACCACGTAGGATAAAACATTTAAATATTGTTTTTTTAGTTCTTAAATTTTCAAATGTCTTGTTTTAATTCATAAACTTTGTATTAAATATGATGTCAGTTATTACCATTTATATACTACTGTTAACTATGTAAGAAATAATCTCGATATGATCCTATGAAATATGACTTTTGACCTTTTACATATAGTTTCAAATACTTGTTGATTTAAATACTACTCATCAAGTAAATGACAAAAGGAAACATATACATTTAAAAGATCACATGAAGAACACTAACAAAGCAAAATAATTGTAATCTTGTCAATATTACGGGTTCCATCTCAAAACTAATTGACAATGAGAGGAGTGGCTCTTTTGGCTCATCAATCTTGGCCGGATTCCATTGTTTGGATCGTTTGAGCGTTTTGGATTCTGATACCATATTAATATTATAGGATTTCATCTCAAAATCAATTGACAACGAGAGAAGTAGTCATGCCTATAATAAACCTATGTAAGGTCTCTTCTTTTATAAACGTAGAATCCTTAACCATTTCATCTATAAGCCTAAAGTGAATCTTTATGCCAAATTTATAGACTTAAATTCGTCTAAAAATTCATAAAACAAAATATGAAAATGAAAAGAAAAAAAGATAGAAGTATAGAACGTATGAACCTTTTTCAAGATTTTACCGACTAAAAAGTTAAAATAGTTTTTCACCGAACTTCATTTAAAAAGTTCATAAGACCAAAATAGAATAAAAGAGGTCGAAATCGAGAAGAAAAGAAAGAACTGAAGTATTAGAAACTCACAAGGATCGCCGTGATGAGCGCTAACGAGGCGAAGAGAAACGCCGCCGCCTAAAAACTCATGAAGATTATCAAGAACAGTGGATTGGAAGTCATTGAAATCCAAAACATTACTTCTCATCAAAACCACAGTCCCTTTGATCTTCTTCCCCCCATGCTTCAGCCCAGAGATTGCCCCCACAATGCTCCCAATCAACATCTCTTCAAAAAACCAATAATTTCTTTTTTCTTTTTTTTCCTTTTTTCCTTCAGAGCACGTTGAAATGGGAGAAGGCCTTGGGTTTTTATAGGGGAAAAAATGGCAGCCAATTGTTTTTTCAATGAAGTCTGCGTTTGGGAATTTTTTCTCATTGTTTATTTTAGTTGATTGAGTGCTTCTCTCTCTCTCTCTCTCTCTCTCTCTCTCTCTCTCTCTCTCTCTCTCTCTCTCTCTCTCTCTCTCTCTCTCTCTCTCCCTCTCCTATTTGCCATATTTGTAATGAAAATAAAGTTGAGATAAAAGTTGAGCTCTCTTAGTTAATAATTTATTAAATATTTGGGTGGCCTTGTGGGAGAAGAGATCATCTTTAAGTATTTTGAAATCTGACTTTCTATTTTCTAAACTGGTTGGCTCCATCAATGCCCACGTGATCATGATTCATGACAATGCTCTTTTGAATTTTTTTCTCTGCATAAAAAAAAAAGGAAATATATCATTCTTTACTCTCACATTTTCATATATTCATAGATAGGATATAAGTAGTGAATTTATATTTCCATTGTATCCTAAAAGAATCGGCTAAGTATTAAAAAATTTTATAAATAAACTCATGATATTAATAACAAGAATTTTAAATTTATTTTATGAATTTTTTACTTTTTACATATTGATGTTGACATTTTTTTTTTTGCGAATTTCGATTAACATTTAAACCTTTGGGTCCTCTCAACTAATTGACAAGGTAAAAACCATAAACTTTAGTATAAATGATGCAATATCTCCTTTAAATTTAAAAATTATTGTAATTTTTAGTTTATGATAAATTTTTCGTTTAAATAATCATTGAGATCGAACACCAATGAGTCATAAAACATAATAACATTAGAACTGGTTTTTTTATTTGATATTTGTAAGCTGCACAGAGTTATTTAATAGTTGATTTTGTATGGACGAAGCTGGATTTTCATTAAATTGGTGAATTGAGTTTTTTACATTATCTTTTGTTAAAATTTCTAGGTGAATTAGAAGCTTAAGATGTAAATTAAAAATGGAAATTTTTTCCCAGAATTAAATTAAAATGAAACATTTGAAATCATACTAGAAAAGTGCGAGAAATCCGATGGAAACAAAATTATAATATGTCGAAATTCGATGGAAAGAAAATTATAATATGTCTCTTTCATATAATTTGTTCGATCCTAGAAGGAAAAATATCATATTGGTTTTGGCCAGACAACGTTTTCTTTGAGAAGTGATGTATGCTTTTTTTTATTTGAAAATTAGGTTAAATTATATTTTTAGTATCTTTATTTTAACCCTTAATTTCAATGTTCCATTATCGTCTTTATTTTTTTAGATTATCTCTTTCATTTTTTATGATTATGGACGAGGCAATAGGTTATTGGTTTCTTATATGAGGTAGATGTCTAATCAACAATTGATCCGAACTTTGCGATAGTATGTTATTTGATCATTTACCCTCTGAAATAAGTTAGTACTTAATTTGAGTTGGTGTTGACCCGAACTTAGTTTGGTCGGGTAGAAATTTTGTACTTTTATGAGGAATGAACTCTATATTTTATAGTAGGGCTTTGCAAAATGTTTCTCTCTGCCAACACTTCATATCTAGTATTCAGTAGATTTTATGCCCATGGCATCCGTGTTTTCTAGTCAACGTGGAGCTAGGTTTTCACTTCACTGATTCAGTCAGAGGTGAATTTGCCTAGCCCATCCTGACGAGAGAGCTATGTGGAAGGCTAAGATTCTATCAATACATCATTTGTGTTTCACTCCAAAAAGAGAATACAGTTCATGAATCAAGTTTTGATCTAAGTCATCTTTTCTACTTTCAATCTAAACAATATTTTAAATTAATCAGACCAAAGAATTTTTTGAAAGATGAAATTACCCAAGTTATGAATTTAAAAACCTAGAAGCAAGTCAACTATTTGAACTATATATATTTTTTGTAAAATCTCTTATTTATTTATTTTAAGCGATTTGTTCTTGTTAGATAAGATTGAAGATTCATATATATCTATATTAGAAAAAAAGATCTGTTTCTACCAAAATCTTGTTCTTAACTTTAGTCTAATCTTCTTCACAATTTTGATAATGATTTCAATATATTATAATCGATTAATTAGATCGTGAAGACAATCACAAAGAACCTCTAGTTTTTTCTTTAATATTTAAATTAGTCAGTTGCCATTATAATATATTTCTTTTTGAATACTATTTTCCCTATGAGTATACAACAAACTTGACGTTGTAAAATTTATAATATAAAATTGCGTAAAAAGTGAAGTATAAGTAATACATAAAATTATAAAATAATTTACAAATTATTGGGGATTGAAAATTTTCTCCATGTGCTTCACACGCAAATATATGAACATAGTTGGGAGAAAATAATCGATATTCCTTATGTTCTTTTATGGAGTGAATTTTTTAAGTTTTAATTTCATTAGTTTGAATAAGTGTCAGAAATAATTAATATCATAAGTTCTTTTAATTTGGTCGGAGATAGTGTCTTAACTAGTTGAACTATGACTATATATATATATATATATTATTATTATTATTATTATTATTTAGTTCAACCAGTAAAAATGAAAATTTGAAATCACGATTGTTGGGTCCAAAACAGGTATCTTATTTATTTGAGTTGTGTTCAAGTTTGATTTTATGAATAGTTTTCGATGTTTCGTTTTAGGATACGTTTGCTCTGGTAGAGATTTTTGTGAGATTTATCGATTGCTTCATCAGTACTTTTCTAGTTTGGCTTGGGCTTCAACAACGTATTGATTTTATTTTATTTGTTTGTGTACAGCTCATTTTACTACTTATTTAAATTCAAAATTGAATGGGATAGAAATTAAAATTTTAAGATTAAAATATTCAGTCAATAAATTAAATAGAAATATAAAAATTAGAAGCAATGTCCTCGTCCCAAAACATTATCTTTAAAAAGAAAATTTTTTGGATAAACCAGTTTTTTTTCCGTATTTGGGATATGGGAGGTTGAAAATTACTACTGAGATATGTTCATGTCGGCGAAAAAACAAGTTTTAAATACTTCTTTAGTTCCTATATTTTCGATTTTGATTTATTTTGATTTCTATATTTTAAAACCTCTATTTTGTTGTCTATATTTTCAGTTTTTGTTCATGCACTCTTCATTTTGATTCCTTAATTTTAGAAAAGTGAATTTTTTTTCTTCCTTTTTATTTTTATTTCATTTATTTTAATAAAAATATTAGCATAACATTTCCGTGAAATTATTGAAATGTAGTCATATATTTGTATTAAAATGGTATAATTACAAATAGATACCAAAATAGTTACTTTTTTAAAAGATCAAAATAGACATTTTAAAAATATTAAGATTAAAATAAACTAAAATTGACGTGGACTCATTTAAACCAAAAAAGATAAACAATAATTTCAAATCGTGATCCTCTGCATAACTTTTGCTTAAAATAAATAAAAGAAACGGATTAGAAAATCCACTTTTCAGGTTTGGTGCCTAAAAATGCTTTTCTGCCAAACTCCTTGAAGAAAATAAAAATCAATTACAAAAATTCAATAGAATATAATATTGTTTGTAAGAAAATTGATCATGAGTATCTTCCTATAGAATTAAATTCTTTAGTTTATATTATTTTTCATTAATCTTTCAAAATATCTCTCATTTTGCAGCATTTCCGTAGATAAGTTAGAGGCTTGTGATCTACGGCCACCCTCAGGGGTAGTATTTTCACTCTTGGGTGGGGAGAGGGTGGTCGTAGATCACGGGTCAACTCTTTTTGTATGAAAGGAGCCTCCCGAAACCATTGAATAACGAACTGCTATCATGTTACTTATACAGGAACATAAGGGGGCCCATCAGAACAAGCGCTTTTCTTAGAAGTAGGGCGAGAGAAAATCAATATGATATTTGCGTTGGTTTTTCCAACGAAACAAAACACTTTTTTGTCTTTATCATTCGGAAGGCTCAGTCCCATACTCTGACTTCAATGATGGAACAACCTCCAAATAAAAATTTGACATTCTCTTAACATAGTAGAGAAAATAAGTTCATTATTATTTTTAATTAAAAAGAGTAAATTGGAGTTAAAGATTTAAACTTCTAAGTCATAAAATTTTTATTTATATCTTAATTAATTGAGCTATATTTGAATCCAAAGATTAGATCTTTGGATGAAAATAATAAATTGGTTCGATTTATATGATATAATTGAACCTAAAATATCACGTTTTTAACTTTATATGATAGATTGGATGAGGATGAAAGATAATATATTTTAAGTTTCCAAATAACCACTTCAAAACAATAATTGAAGTTTTTTTTTTTTTCCCTAAGCTCACCGACAATAATTATGACAAAGAAAGGGTTATTGTTGCCACCCTTTAATACAACGATTTTCACATGCATTTTTCTACACCTAAAAGTAGTCAACTTTTATAACACTCTTTATTGCCAAATTCTTGACCAATTACTGCTTAAAACCAAATATATTGTGACCAAATTCTTCACGTTTAAATTTCTATTACCAATTTATTCACATGGTTTTTTAATTCTACCTCTTAACTTTCGTCATTGTCTCTTAAATTTTAAAAAGTTTGCATTAATATTCTTGACCTTCCAAAATGTTTGGATCTACCCTTACGTGATTGGTAGCTTAAATTAAAAATGTCCACGTGGCTGTTAAAATCGTGACGACAGCAAAATTACAGAAAATGTGAAAAATCTGGACAAGAAGGTGAAGCAAAACGAAGGAATTGGGGAGTGAGTTTACACAAATAAACCTTTTTCTTTTTTTTTTTTTTTACATTGTATGATATTTGGTTGTTTCCCATTTAATCCCTCTTCTCCGTCCTCACCTCGTCTATTTTTTTTAGTTATATATATTATATACACACTCAAGACAAAGGAAATGTTTCGGCTTGCAGGAGAGACATCTTACTTTCCTACGGACTAAATCAGTTGAAGGAGGTTTCTATAGGAAGAATTGTGACTCCACGTCGGGGCGGGCGGGCGGCGGTTCATGACTAGTGGACATGAACTATAACCAAACAAACAAAAGTCAGCCAATCACGAATTCTTAAACCATAAAGGGAACTATGCTCCATGGTCCCCTAATTTAATGAAGGCGTAAAAGGAGGAATCTTTAGATAGAAAATTTCTACTAAAAAATAATAAACAAACGAGGAATAATTTCTCATTGGAAGCGGATCTTTACGAGTTCTCCACAGGAAATTTTCACCCCGATATCAACAAAATTTCGTGGAAAAAAATTTACAGGATGAAATAAGAATCGAATAACACTCCTAACAGAGGGACAAAACCTAACAAATAAAAAAGATAAAATTGAATAAAATGAAGGTAGCTGAAAAGAGAAAATAAAATATTTCAACCATCAAATCGAATAAGAAATTGTGTATGCACTCTCATGTTAGGTATTCATTGTAGTTCACCTACCAATGCATTGTATATTCAATACCCTTCGATAATCATTTTATTTTTATTTTTTTATTTTTAAAAATATGTTTATTTTCTCTTTTTTTTTCTATGCTTTTACCATTCTTTTAAAATATATTTGAGTTTTTAGCAAAATTTTTGAAACAAAAATGAGTTGTTGTAACTACTTTCTTTTGGTTTTCAAATTTTTGCTTAAATTTTAGAAATATTTTCAAAAAGTTAGATTACGATACAAATGAATACATAAATAGATGGGGCTTGAGTTTAATTTTCAAAAATAGAAAACAAAAAATAAAAAGGTCGTGGAACAGAGTTTTTTGTTTTGTTTGCTTTTTTTTTAGAAATAATATACATGGCCAGGAGGCTAAGTGAATGCACTACTGTTTAGAGGGGAGGAAATGCTATAATTACAACAACAAAAAAAAAAATTTGATTTAGACGACCAAGATGACGTAGCTATCCGAATATCGTCCTATATATGTGCTACTAATCTATAGACTTTTTGCAAAAGGACGATTATTCCTTTCCAACCAAATGAACCATGAGACAGAACCAAAGCTATTGCGAAATCACAACACATTTGTAATATCTCTCTTTCTTTCTATCACTCTCTCAAAATTATTTGTTCCTTGAGTTAGAGATCTCTATGTGATTTAAATGTGTGTGCATGTTTTTTTTTCCATCACAAATATCTTTTTGTTACATATTATTGTAGTCACTCAATTGATTAAGGTATTTTCTGTGATCTAAAGGTTTTGATTTCAAATCTTCACTTTCACGTGTTGTATTAAAAAAAATCTTTAATTTGAAATTTGATCACACTTACTGAAGCACGTATCTTTTAATTGTTTTATTGACTATTATAAACTATTATGAAATGTGTTTTTGATTTTGTGACATTTTTTAACTTTCACTCTTAACGTAGGAGTCACAGATTTTCATTAACTATCATGTTCTCTATTTTTGATGGACGATTCAATGACTTTTAAAATTGTCACTAAATCAACCTATGACATTTAATGTCATTAAAACCCAATTTTATAGTAATGGGTGTTGGATTCAAAAACAAATAAAAACAATACTATTGAAATTTAAAAAATAAAAATAGTAATAATAATAATGTTAACTCCTATTTTTTAACAAGTTTGAACTATCTATTTTGATTTTTTCAAATGTTATATTTTACTTTTTGGACTTTACATTAAAAAAATATAGTCCTTAACATTAGTCTTTTTATAATAATTTAACAAGAATCTAAACATATTTGAAAACTCGACATCTAATAACCTTTTACCTCTTTCAAATACTTGTCCATATATAAATATCTATTGATTTTTTTAGTACAATAAATATCTATTGATTAGATAAATAAACCAATGCTAAATTAACCTAAATACTTTTGGAAACTCAACCCCTAATCATCGCATGCAACTTCCAAAAACATTTATATCTACATTCATACCTCGACTATTTTTTTTTAGTATAACATGTTGAAGATGGGATTCGAACTCACAATCTTATATGTCAATTGACAGCGTCGCTGAAAGTGCATTTTCAGCGACATTTCGTTAACAGCGTCGCTGAAAATACACTTTTAGCAATATTCTGTTGACGGCGTCGCTGAAAATGGTTTCAGCGACAACGCGCGTGTCACTGAAAATTACTTTCAACGACATATACTTCAACACGTCGCTAAAAATAATGTTCAATGATACCTTATGTTGACAATGTCACTGAAACCACATTTTAGTGACATTGTTGCTAATATGTCGCTAAAATACGTCGCTGAAACCTCCGTTTCTTGTAGCGACTATTAATTTAAATAAATGAACACATTTTATACTTCATAGGAAAAAGTATATTTTCTAAGTTCAATTTTATTTATTCGTTACACTTTCAAATTGTTACATGAGGTTTGAGTTTAATTTCTATTTGACTCTAGATTTCAATATATATTATACTTCTGAGTTTTCACTCATACGCACCATTGGTCCCTGACATATCACCCTAACGCAAGGTTGACTAAAATGGCTAATGGATCCATTTAATATTAATTTATATTATTTACATGCTTACATGGTAAAAAAATAGTAAGGTAGAAGAGAGAGAATGGGTGGAGGAAAGCGATAATATTTTTTTTATTTTTTACCACATTACCTACTGAAATGTTATAAATATAATTTTTTTTTTTTTTTTTGAAAAACTAAATATAAATATTTTTACTACTTAAGAATATAATTTATGTAAATTAATATGAAATGGATCGCCAGCATCCTAGTCAGCATTCTAGTTACTCAAAAGTGAGCATTGATGAAAATCCAAGAGTAAAAAGACTAACATTTTGAAAGAGATAAAAACTAAATTCAAAACTCGTAATATTTTGAAACCAAACTGAAATTAATGACAAAGGCCAAAACGATTCTTTTAATTCGAAGTTACAGAACTTAAAATAAAATATTTGAAAATTTAGGAACCAAACTGAAATTCCTCCTACACAACTATTACAAATTAGATAAACAATCAATATTAAAAAGATCTAATAATAGCCACTAATGTAATTCTAGTTTATAAAATAAATCATCAATATTTATTAGATACAGCTACACTGCAATAGCCAATTATTTATTACCTTATTCAAAGAAGAGCCTTAGATGGAGACACTGTTGGGGATTCCTTTGCCTGAGAGCCCCTCTTCACCAGTTGGATAAAGCAACGTGTAAGGCACCACAACTGGTCCAACTCTGTTTTTCAGTCTCAAATCTCCATTTCTTTTGATGATTCCATCTTCAATTTCAGCCAACTTTTTTCCAAACTTCTCGAATGCTTCCAATGGTTCTTTATCGGTAGTCCACTCGGGCGAGTCTCTTTGGCCGAGATAGACCTCGTCGGACGAGTGCCTCGACAATATTTCTATCAGCGAGACACCGAGAAGAGTTTGCAGTTGTGCAGTGATCGTTCTTAAGAAAGCTTTTTCGGGGTTTGATTCAAGTTCTTCGTACTCGGGAGTGCCTTTTTCGGGCATGAATTTGCGACTGATAGTTGGTCGATTCGGGAGATAACCTGCATAAGGGTATTGTCCAAAGTTCACTGCTGCATGGAGAGCCGAAGCAATCCATATGACAATAGTGCAGGTTTCTATTAATTCTTCAACGTTTTGCATTTTAGGCCACCATGGTTCATCTTTCTTGTCACCGTGGCCTTTCTCTCTGAGTTCCTTCCACCAAGATTGCAGCTCCAAGTCATTTTGTACCGTTTCATCAGTCTTGTAATAGAAAGAACAATAATCTGTAACCCAGGTCTTGATCGCTGACCAGATCTCGAGCCCATCGACAGCATATGGATAGTCCTCGATTACGAGACGAAGTCCATGTGGAGAATTTGAATCCTCAATTGCCATTCCTCTAAACGAAGCAAAGATCTTGAACAAGTTAAAAGACTGGTATGCGAAGTATGAGAATATGCAACTTAAAATCTGTCCACAAACTAATGCCCAATAACCACTATTATATGAATGTTTAGTTTGGGCTATTATTGGGTGATTGTAATATCTTTACCTCTTTATGAGATCTGCAGGAAGTGCTTGTTCAGGAAAAATCCAGTCCTTATATAGAACAGCTGACATCTCCATGGAATATTTGGCTGGAAAAACTGTTGCTTCCAAAATGCCACCTGCATTAATGAGTATCTGTCGAGCAAATGCGTTTATATTCATGGTGTCTCGGAAGTGGGGATGGAGCAGCTTGTAAATTGGATGAAGAACACTTAGTTGTCTATTAGTAGCAATCACAAACGGCTCAATTACGGCATGAGTATTCAACCTACAAGAAACCAATAAAGTTACATGCAAAAATCCATTTGATTAGAACTATGTTCAATTGTTCAATCTGAGTTATACCAATGGCTGATGAGTTGGTGGTAACCAGAGTCATTTACAGCCGCATAAGCTTTGGCTAGCTGCCAAATTGAACTCTCGACCCCTTGTTCGGCTGGAAAGAAAATCTTGCTAACCGCTCCAAATCGGTCTCCTTGAGGGTTTCGCAAGCTCAGTTCGATCGCCAATGGCTTTAGTGTACCATCTTCTTTGAGGAAAAGTATGGTTCGGCTCGCATAAGTCTTTGTGGAAGTCGTATTTATTCGTCTAAGGTATGGCATCAGTGAATCATGGGGATCCAATATAAACAACCTATTTCTCTTGATTGCCTAATACACCAAATTTACAAGAAATCAGAATGCAGAAATAAAGTTAGTTATGTTAATTATAAAGCACGTAGTTTCCAAGAAATAAAACTTTATTTTTTGGATTCTGCATTCAATGATGTACAATTCACCTCTTCTACTGTAAGTCCATCTAATTTGTCTATTATGTGTTCTTTGGTTATCTTGCTGTTCTGATCACCATAAACTTCAGGGTCAAGCTTGCTTGTTGGTGGAAACACCTGCAATTCAAAGCATGAATATTCAACAAGGGGAAACATTCTCTTAATATATATAAATTTGAGAAAAATGTAGTGATTTTTTCAAATTTCTAGGAATACCCAGAAGCAATTCTCTTCACACGCCATTCTGATTTCATTTACTTCATATAATGTTTTGAATTCATCCTCACTCCCCACCTTCTATTCCTTTCTCTCTCAAAATAATTAACTTTTAAGAATTTGAATGGATTGGAAGAACAACAACAATTTTAAAAAATTAGGTTGATGGAGATAGAAAATAGATTTATGAGATTACTTGGAGACGACGGATGACTACAGGATTTACTCCCGCCAGTATTTCTCTACCAAATTCTTCATCGGTCCTCCAAGCTGATCTATCCTCTGTTACAACATGATTAGAGCATCAGAAAGTTAAGCCAACAAGACACCAAATATAAGTTGCCAGCAGCAAAGGTATAGCCAAAAAGTTTTCACATAGGACAAAATCTTACCTTCTAACTATTTATATATAATCTTTATCTTTCCCTTTGGAAATTTTAAATTCTTACTTTTTTCATACAACTTTTTAAGATTAAATTAGAAGTTTGGTCCTCGTTCAAGGATCTTGTCTATTTAGTCCTGCATTATAAAACAATCCCAATAGGTTTAGAGTGACTATACTTTAAAAACGTTCTAATGGAAATTTAAAATTCCCACTCTGTGTCTTATAGATTCTTCTCGCTGATTTCGTTTAACTACATATTCTAAAGTTAAAGTACAGGATCAGAGAAAGTATTCAAATAGAAGTTGAAAAACCAAACTTATACCAGCCACTTAAAGATTGAGATGAAGATGAAGTACCTTTAATCACTTGAGGCAAAGGAAACTTGAAGAGCCTTTCACCATCAGTTCTAAAAATTTCCTTGAGCAAAGGTGCAGCGATGTTCTCCCTAATGGCTTCAAATAAACCTTCCGGCACCGGAAATCCTCCTTCATACAGATCAAGAACGTCCTGGAAGCTGTCGAACTCGCCTGGAGTGCCTTCAAACAGTTCTTCAAGCCCAGGCTTGATAAACTGAGAAACTGCCTTCAGCGCATAAGCAAGGAAATCGGACAACTTCAAGTGACCGAATCGTTCATCCCTTGGAACGTAAATGTCTAAACTCTTAACAAGTGGTATTCTGCTCTCAAATTCGGGATCTGTAAAGAAAACAAATTCAACTATATACCAAATAAAAAGTTGAACCCTAGGCGGCTACGGATTGATTCCGGTTCCGATTTCGATAGATTTATGAAAAATTGAATCCACATCACTAATTTTCCTTCAAAATTAAACGAAAAAGGGCGAAGAGATCTCGAGTTTCTTGCCTGATTTCGCCGGCGGTCGTCCGGTTCGTCCTCTCCGAGGGTAAGGATACTGGGTGGAGCCGCCGAGGACCGGACGGGCGTATTCTGAACCTTTATCTGGATCAGCGAGATCATTGTAGAAAGCGTAATCGTAAACCCTATCCCATTCTTGGAGTTCGCCATTGCCGTCTCCTCTCAAGCTCTGTAATTCCTCATCTCTGAACTTGCGAAGCGGCTCTGGTGTTTCGCTGGGAAGATATGTCTGTAAATGCAAATAAACATCCAAATGACAAATAAAAAAAAAAAGATATTAAATTTTAAATTTAGTCTCTAAAAATATATTTTTACACTTTTTTTAATTATACTCCATAGTTAACGGTAAGATTAACCGATGATAAATCTATATAATATCATATTCAATAAATTCTAGAAATTTAGAGAGGGAATTAAGCTACTTTAAAAGATTAAGTTTTCTAATACATAGGAAAGATGACGAGTTTCTTATCATTGATGATCTAATTTATCTTCTAAATTTCAAGCAATATACTAAATATTACGTCTTCTTGTAAACCAATTTCAACCTTCTGAAGAAAGAAAAAAAAAACAAATTTTAACATTCATTGGACAAAGTAAAAAGTGTAAAAAAAAAAAGGATTTTTTTTTAGAACTTTCTCAAAATTATATAAAAGTTTTAGAAGTTTTTATTTCTGGCCAAAACAACCTTCTATTCATTTCCTCCCAAATATAAATAAAAATATTATTTTATCAATTCATTTTACTTTATTTTCTAAAATTGAAGAAAAAAAATAAAAACATTATCAAGGAATCCTAAACTATCAAAATATTTATTTTAACCATTAACTAATCTATTTCAGTTCCTAAAGTTTCAAAATGTCTATTTTACTCCCTTTACTTTAAAAATGGTAATCACGATGTGAAGGAAACGATATATTTAACCTAGAAAAATGAAAAATCGAACCTGATTGACGAAGAAAATACGATTCTTTTTCGACGTGCGAAATGGATAAACCCAAGAGTTGCATAGGAAGTAGATCCTTCCATGGCCAGGAACATGTTCGAGAGTGAGAGATTTGAGGTAAAATTCACTGTGATGATCATTTCTGATGAAGAAGGCACCAGGAATTCCCATTTCTTCCTCATCCCAATCAAATCTAACTTTGAAAGCAGCTTCCCCAGCTATTAATGGAGTCCTTGTAGTAATCCAATCTTCCAAATAAGCTGCCTCTCCCAATTTCCCTCTCAATCCGTTTGCTACAAAAATATATAAATAAAGAGAAAAAATCAGAACTAATACATCCATCTTCATGTTACTTGATTCATCCTACTCTCTAAAATAGAGTAAATGTTTTAACCACATAACTATTTTTATGTACTAATGACACGTATACTTTGTTCTTATAAGGTCGTGACTATCTTTTATTTTTTTTACACTTTTTTAGAATAAAAGTTACGCAAATAAAGTGTTTAGATAACTTTCCAGTGGAAAAAAAGATATTGTTATTTTCTTTTTTCTCATATTTTAGAAACGTTTATTAATATAACACATGTGGAGCGTAGATTTAAACCTTCAATCTCAAAGAAAAACGAGTGACATTAGAAAATTTAGGGGTACTTCCCTTGTAAAGATTAAATTTATAGAATAAAGAAAATAAGATCTTGTATTATTTTAATGGAAAAAACACAAACTTAATGTTAGAGATTCATATTATGTTTAAACTCTATGTACCTCCTCCACCCATTAAGAAGAAACATATCGACTTTAAAATGGTTTTTTTTTCAACTTCAACCCCAACATTATGAAAAGATTAATTCAAATTTCAAAAAAAGATGTTCAAATAATATAATAAAATAATTGATATATTAAGTTGAACCACTCGGAGTATGATCCCAAGACTCGTGTTGACAAGTTTATTAAGTTGTTCTTTTTTAGTACAAGAAAACGTGGGTTGGATCATGACTTTTTTATGGAAGATATATATTTTAATTAGATGATGAGTTATGAAATTTATTAATTTGTAATTCATTTAGAATGGTAAAATTTTATGGTGAATCATTTCGTCACAAAATTTAAATAATTTTGAAAATTAAAAAGAAAAACAATTTTGCAAATTGTAATTTAAATTCATGTGGTCTAAAAAGCCGTATATGTATTTTTTTTCTTTTTCTTTTTTTGTAGACTTTATGTCAATTATATCACAAAATAACATATACATGATTGAGAGAAGAAATTGATACAAATTCACATAAAATGAGCCTTTTAAGTCAAATATTCAAAGGAAAAAGAGAACCAAAAAAAAGAGTGAATTATACCAAATTGAAGCTTGTAATCAACATATAGTTTGAACCAAAAAGGAAAACAAAATAATTGTTTTTAGAAAAATAAAACAAAAAAGATTGGTTTTAGTCTTTCTAGGCAAATAGTGGGTCCTTTTTCCTCTCACATAAGTCTTATTTTTATTTTTTTTTCCAAGTACTAATAAAAGGAAAGGAAATTCTGTCAGAAAAAAAAAAGAACAAAAAAAAGAAGGAATTTATTTTGTCTTCTTTTTATCTCTTCTTTCTTCTTCTCCAAGTCTTCAATACCGCGTAGGTGAAAATGTTGGGTTTTATCATTTATAGACCAAAATGACAAAATTTGCTGGGACTAAATTGAGTACTTTCAAACAATAATTCTTTTTTTATAAATAATTTAATTATTTTTAAATAATATTGATGTAATACTAAAAGCTTTTCTACAAAAAAAAAAAAAGTAATACTTAAATCAAATTTATGGATTAAAATATAGTTTTTTCAAAATAAATGTGTTTCACGAAATTCTAAAATTATCATGTTTTTTTAATATATAGTAGGTTGACTTTGGTTTTACGGCTTCAAATTAATATTTCATATCTATAGAAAAGTAATTTCTATTCTTAAAAAACTCTATTAGACAAAAAATACGTATATATATATATATATATATTTAAATGAGGAATAATTAACCATATAGATTTAAATACAATTTAAACCATTATTTATATATGTTAACCAAAATATAACTAATTCAGTAGGTTAAGACACATGTATTCAATTATGAGGTTGAGAATTCGAATCCTCACCCCACATCTTTTATATTTGAAAAAAACATTTACAATACATACTATTTTTTTTTCTTATTTAATTAAAAAAAAACTAATCTCAAGACATTCTCAAAACCAACTAAGACGTTCTAGTAAGAGAATATTTTTAAAATTAAATGGTCCTAAGAAATTGACCCAAAAAACTGAATTAGGAAAAAGAAAAGAGAAAAGGGGAAACTTGTACAAGAAGAGAGAGGGTACTTTTTTTCCCTTAAAGAATATATTGATGAAGCAGAGATTTATAGCTACTGAATTATGCTCGTGTTAGCAGTAAGGTACATGAGAAATATGGTTTTTTTGGTAGAATATTACATTACAAATTAAAATTACTACTAAATAAAGTAAAATGTTAAAATATTATTTTGGTGCATGTGCTTTCAACTTTGGATCATTTTGATTCTTGTTCTTTTAAAATGTTCATTTTGATCCATATACTTTCAACTTTAGTTTATTTTAGTCTATATACTTTTAAAAAATTCGTTTCGATCCATATACTTCAAAAAAAATATCATTTTGATGTCTTAATTTTATTTTTAATCTCATTTTTACTATCACAATTTCAACGAGTAAGTACAATCAACCTATTTCTAAAAACATAACTACAATTCTATATTAAAATATGTATAATTTGTGTTAAACTTTTGCAAATTAGAACTAAAACCAACATTTTAAAAATACAGAGATCAAAATAAAAATTTTGAAAGAACGGAAAGAGAGAGAGAGAATTATGACATGAGAGGGAAGAGACTTATAATAGAGAAGAGATGGAGAGAGCTTACAGTGGTCGCCATTAATGGCACTGACAAGTTGGAGAGAAACTCGTTTGCCCAAAAATTCATAGAGATAATCAAGAAGAGATTCATGGAAGTCATTGAAATCCAAAACATTACTTTTCATCAAAATCACTGTTCCTTCGATCTTCTTCTTCTCTCCCAAAACACTTTCACTCGCCATCTCTCTCTCTCTCTCTTTTTCTCTCTCTCAATAAGCTTTATTATGTTGAGGGAATATATCTCCACACATCTAATATATACCCACAAAATCCCGAATCGACCCGACCCGACTTACTTGTTGCCTTTCAGATAAGGAGGAAATGGGATGGCTTCCTTTTTTAGTAGTCTTTTTCTCTTTTTTCTAAAACCTTTTTATACCCAAGTTTTTTTTTCTTTCTAAAAAATTATGAGATTACCGAATATTCTTCTTTTTTTTTTTTAATTAGAATGTTTTGAATGATTAAGTGAATCTGAACATAGTTCCATTAATTAAGACATTTAGGATTCGTTTGGTAACGTTCACATTTCTTGTTTTTCGTTTTCAATTTGTTCCAAAACATAAACAAAAAAATTATTTTATCATATTTGAATTCTCGGAAGTTGGAATCATTCAATACATTTTTATTCTTTATTAAAAAGAAAGAAACATGAACGTTATCAACGAACCCTTAAAGGTCAAATGGTCATGTTGCAGTGAAAGTGAAAGTGAATTATTTCTTAATGGGTATGTTATTTTATTAAAATTGTTATGTAATTTTGGTTGAATTGTTGAATGTAGATAAGTTAGACATATGGAGTTCATGAGCAATTTGTGGGTTTTCAATGGTTGTTGTGGTGTCATTAATTATAACTACAACTATATTAATTAGAAGATATGATAAGTTGGTGTAGCCTGCTGCAACACGTATGCTATTGCTAACATCTTATTGCTAAGGCCACAAATGTGACTAAATAATATCTTATATGCGACCTACTCAAACTTCTTCCTAGAAAAAATAATACCTTATAAAATAAAAATAATACGGGATAGCTATTACCTAGTGCCTAGCACGATAGCGTAGGTCTAGCTTGTAGAAACTTAGTCTCATCCAAGCTACGTTAATAGGTGTTAATAAGTGTCTCGCGGATCCTACTCAGGTCGGATTATCAAACTATCATAAACTCATTGACCAAGTTGATTTTTTTTTCTTATTACTCAGAGTGTTGGCAGCCCTTTGACCTTTATACCCCTATACCTGGATTATGCGCATTATCTTTATATCCGTACATATGCAATGAGTAATAAGTGATAAAAATTTAATCACTTATAAAGTCCGTGAATGAAAAAATAGTAATAATAAAGATGTACTTTGATTACATACAATCTCAATTATTTTTATTAATTTTTGGTTTATCTATTTTTGAAAAACATAGTTTGCATCATATAACCTATTTAGTTTTCAGATTTTAAGTTCTGAAAAAACACTTCTAAAATTGCAGTTTTCAGATAATACTTTAAAAGCAAGTTTTTTTTTTTAATTTATTTTCTTTCTTTTTACCCCTCATAAGAGCTTACCCTTATTTCTAACATTTTCTGCCAATCTGATCTGTCAGTAGATGAAGTATTTATTACTGTTTTAAAGTCATAGTTCAATTCTTGCATAAATAAATATATATATTATAAAATTTATTTATAAAGTTTCAAGATTATATTTATAAACTTTCCCTTCAAAAATTAAAAAAAAAAACTATATTTTTAAACTTAAAAATTTATTCATTATTTTAATAATTTTAAAAATAAAATCATAATTTGATAATTATTGTATAGTCAATAAGAAACATTAGATAATAAAATTTGATTTGTTTTAGAAAAATAAAAATCGGAAAATGTTTCCTTTGTTTTGATTTTCTACTTTTCAAAAAACTAAAATGATTTAGTTTTTTATTTTAAATATAAAATTAAAAATCCAAGAACTTTACCAATGGACAAAACCTTTGTTTTTCTTTAAATAAAAATTATTTTCAACTTGAATGGTAAATTTTCCTCGAACATTAATCCATAAAATCAACTTATAACCAGTGTTCAAAATATCGATGTCGATGAAAATGTCGAGGTCCCGATTTTACGTACATGTCGATGGACATGTCGATGTCGATGGATATTTCAGGAAAAATAATGGAAATTGTAGAAATTGATGGAAATTTTTTTAATTGACAAATAAAACTTTAGCTTAATTAGCCAATAATTGATCACCTTTAACCATTAAATGTAAGAATATGACAATTTTACTTATGAAAATGTTGATGTCGATGGAAATATAGAAAAAAGATCTTTCCTTTAATGAAGATTGATGGAAATTATTTGAATATGTAAAGTAAACTTTAATTGTAAACTTTTGACTACTTCTTTAGTGTTTTTCATAATAGGATTCATTTGGAAATGAGATAATTAGCGACTTGATTTCCAAACACGTTTCTAAATTCTAATTAACTCGTACCTGTTTACTTTTTACCTACTTATCTTTCCAAATTTGAATTTACACATTTTTCAAACATATTTTCAAATCAATCATCAATTCAACTTTCCAATCAAATTTACACAATTTTCAAACACCCCAACCTCGTGATTGTGCCATTCATCCAAATTATCTATCAATGAGTTTCATATGTGCTTCATATTCTACTCCTTTGAACAACAACCTTCAAAACTTTCAGTCTATGATGATCGGGGAGAACTATTATAATTTATATCAAAATTATCAAGATAGTGCACTAGATCGTCCGAGAACATCTTTTTGGTATTAATTAAGTTACATATTCTACTTCATGTTTTACCACTATTTGTATATAATATTATTTTATTTTTAAAAAATTATAAGATTATTTCAATCTTTATATATGTCAATATTTCAAAGTAAGGACTATATTGTATTAGAAATTATCAATAAAGTAAATTCCAAATCTTATTAGTTATACTTTATACAGTATTAAAATTCGAATGTTTCATTGAAAGACTAAGATTACAATCATCGAGGCTGTGAAAAATTATAGACTATAGTGGCATAGTAAGAAGATGATGAAAATAAAACAACCTTAAAGAAGAAGAGGGAAAAAAAAGACATGACATGTCCACGACATGCTCGATACATCGACATGTCTCTCGACATTTTGAACCCTGCTTATAACGCGACGAGAGTTCCGTTCGTTGTTTTAATTTCTCTTTTTTAATTGTTTCCATTAAAAAAATAAAAACTCACGTCTCTCATTACCACCCAATAAATGCCCCGTGAAGAAAATTAAATGCCTATCTGGTTCTTGTTACACGTCTGTGGTTGAAATTAATTAATAATTTACTATTCATAAATATTATCTTAAAACTATTTAAAGGACATTTTTAACCATCTTAAGTTATAGATCCATAGACTTTCAATTAAGAAATTCAACATATGATCCTAATCAGCCCATTGATTCTTCGATGATGATTATTATGGTCCTTAATATACTATAGATTCTATTAGTGTTCTATTCTCTGTCGAACAATTGAACATAATTTTGTACATAGTTAGAGGGTAACATTAAGCTAACGAGATTAAGGTCGATGTGTTCATCTTTATTTTAGTTTTTAATTCTAGTTATTACACTGTGCAATGATATTGGAATCTTGTGGCTAGTTTTAAGATCAACTAGTTTAGCTATTAAAAATTATTTTTTGGCATTTGGTATTTGATTTTTAAACCTCTTTTTGTAACGATTTAACTCCTATACTCTTGAAATGTAACGCGATTGAGTCTATAAGTCTGGGTATATAATTTGAACTCTATTTGAATTTCTGATCATAGAAAATTAAGTCATTTCTTTCACTTACCTAATGATGTTTTTTTTTATCTAGTTGCTTATAAAAATTTTAATTAAATAATGTTATTTTAGTACAATAACATGTGGAGTGAGGATTCAAACTCACAATCTTGTGGCTGAAGATAGATATTTTAATTAGTTGAGCAATTCAAATTGATCACTTCATTGTTACATAATTAATTCAAATTCAAATTATAATTTTTTTTAATATATACAACATGTGGAGGGTGGAAATTTAACTTCACAACTTTTTAGTCGGAGTAATGCTTAAGTTAGCTAAATACTAAATTATAATAGACAAAAGTTTGAGAGCCAAAATATTAAAATATTCAAAATACGAAGGATTAAAACTATGTTTTAATTTATAATTTTCTAAAAAAGATAAGGTTAAACACCTAACTTTAGTTGTTAGGTCTATCTAATCCTCAAATTTTTTTTTGGAACAGTTCACTTTTTTATGAACTTTGATTACGCAATGCATAAATTCTGAATTTACATCCTCAATTCAATGGAATTGTTATTGAGTTGGTTTTATCTTAAACAAGACTTCTTATATGATTCCGCCCGTAAGGGTTATTTATTGGTTTCAACCCGTCATTAATAACTTAATTATTTTTAGAAAAATGTAGATAAAAATAATACTATCGTTGGGAGTCCTAGGCCTACTTGTCATCCCACACTAAAACAAAGAAGTTTTTCAATAAAAAACTCTTCTAGGGTAGGAAGACCTCGTAAAGATAAGATACATTAAAATTAAGGAGAGAGCCAAAAAAAATATGATCTTCACGTATTTGGAAGCAAATTATATCTCCCACGTGTCAGTATCAGACACCATCAAATCACCATGATAAAGAAGAATCGAATGAATCTTTTCATTCAAACAACTACAGGCAGCTGAAGTCGAGCCGAGCTATATCTCACTACTCAACCGACCTTCAATAGGGACGAGCAGACCTTGAAGAGCACCTGCAGGCGCAAAGGCACCAGACACACTCTCCGACAAGGTGCCCGCAATTCTCGAGCGGTCGGAGGTTGGAGTGCTGTCGAAAGCTCTATCGATGCTCGCCCCTATAAATATAGATCACCGCCTCTCACGCAAGGTACGTAAAACTATATTCTCTCTCGAGTATAGGTCGGATCAATACTGACTAGAGCGTTGGAATGCTAACTCTGTTTTGCAAGTTCTTCGTACATCGGTACACCTAATCTGAGCTTCGCAATCGAGACTTGATCACTTTCCTGATCAAACCGTGTAAATAATGACATTGTACGTCTATTTTGAATAAAACGTTAATTAAATATTTGGCACGGAAAAAAAAAGGACTTGCTAAATAAAGTAGCAAGCTGGGTATTGTGTACCATTTCACCCGAGTACACAATTAATTAGTTGATTTTGATCAAATTCATACGACTTTTTAATCAAATTTTCAAGTAGTCGATCAATTCAATTTTGCAAGCTTCAATCTCGACATTGAGCTTTAATTTTTCTCAACTCGATACCTAAGTTTTGTCCCCATGTACACAATCACGAGTGAAAATAATTCTATGTTGCATTTTTTTGTCTTAAATTAGTTCCCGTTCTAGTTGTAGAAGTTTCATAATTATCATCTTTTTAATTCATCATTTAAAAATTTTCATCCAATATTATCTGTTACATTGAAAAACTACATTAGCGTAGTCATTTTTATACCTTTTTCAGCCAAATATAATACTTCTCAAATTCATGTTTTTCAACCCATATGATTTATTACACACTCTTCGATAAATGATTAAAATAAAATGTCATGAAACTCTTCTTAAATTTTTACTCAAAATACCAACATCTATTTTGATTGATGTATTTTCCACTTTTATTCATCTACTTACAAAATATATACTTTTAAAAAGTGATAATTTTACGCATTTTATTTTCATTTTCTATCGTAATTTTAGCATAACACATCACTCATTAAATTTATTGAAATGTAGTCATAAATGTGTATTAAAGTGTTTCAATTGTGTATAAAATTTGTGTTAAAAATGTTCAAATAGAAATTAAAATTGTCACTTTTTAAAAATACAGAGAACAAAAACCTATGTTTCAAAAGTACGGAGATTGACATAAACAAAAGTTGAAAAAACAATGACCAAAGTTGAAAGTAAAATGTCCAAAATAATTTTTATTAATGACAAGGATGTCTGCAAAATTAGAAACAAATATAATGAATGACCATTTCGTTTTCTGTTTTTGGTTTTTGATTGTTGAATAATATGGTTTTGATAATCAATTCAATTTTCTGTTTTTTTTCTTTTTAAAACTAGTTTTTAAAAATATATTTTTGTTTTTCAAAATTATCTCTAACAATTTTTTTCCTACCCAAAATTTTTTTTCATAAATATCTCTCTATAAAATTTATCATTATTTTTCTCTCTCCAAATTTTTTATTTCTATCTATTTTTATTATTATTTTTAGATCACTTTTATTTCTCTCACTCAAAAATTTAATATTTTCCCAAACTTTTCTTCTTTCTCTTCTCATCTATTTTCTTCGTTCAGTTTTTTTTTTCAAAGTAACTTTTATTTCTCTTTGTATTTATTTATTTTCCCTAACAAGTATATTTTGAATCTTGTTTTTATCTCTAAATTTTTCTCACTATTATTTTTCTTTCTAATTTCTTTCTTTTTCTTTAACGTCTATTTTCCTCTAAACTTTACTCTTTTTCTTTAAAAATTCTCTCTTTTTGTCTAACTTTTCTTTCACAATTTTTTTTTTCTAAATCTCTATAAAATTTCTCTTTCAAAAGTTGATTTCCATCCCTCTAAATTTGTATTTTCATGTCTCTACCTTAGGAATGACGAAAATTTCCACAAGAGTCAAGTCCCCTCTAAGAATAGGAAATGCATGTCCAACCTGATCCCCGATTCTATTTTTTAAATAATTAATGTATATTATATTGACATATTTACTAAATTGTGAATAAAATATTAAATATTTTTTAAAACTAATTATTTATAATATATATTTATTACACTTTTGTATTTTTTAAATTCTAAAAATAATTAAAATTAATTATAAACCCGTAATTTTTCCCATGAATATCATCGTCCCAAAATAAGGATTTTTCAACTTGGATCTCAATTCCCGAATCGAAGAACGAGGTGGAAACAGGGAACTAAAATGGGAGATGACATCCTCACTCCCGCCCCCACATAGAATTTTCTCTTTTAATATATATTTTCAATTTTCTAACTTTTTAAAAACAGAAAACTAAAAATGGTTACCATGTTTAGTTTTCTGTTTTTTTTTTTTTGAAAAAAAGAAAAAACAGTTATCGACCCTAGAACTTGGGAAACATAGAGATTTAAGTTGAAATTAATAATTAAAAAATCAACTAAAAATATAATTTAACCAACAAAATTTTTTTTGATGGGTAGCCACAAAATAATATAGAAAACATGTATAATAACAAAGGAGGCATGAGAAATGTTTCCAAAATAAGACATGCACAAGCCAAACAAGTAACCTATATGTTGTGGTTGAGTCCATTAGAAGTAAAGTTTTAATCAATTGGAAGACGACATGTTTTTGTTGGAGATAAATTTGTTGGCCTAACTTGTTTTGATTTCAAAGTCAATTTTATCCCACTTGCTCATCAATATCGTCCTATACCGTTATGGCTATACAATTAACGGAGAATTGATTTATAAAATAGGTGGTCATCATGAATTTGAACTAATTCCCTCCCGATTTATTCTAGTCATTTTGGACCAATGAACCATTCATAATGGTCATTGTATCCCTCTTAATTGTCCTATATTAAAAAAAATTATATGAATTTTTTTTTCTAATTTATCTCCTAAATTTTTAGAATAGTTATGCATATAAAAAATTAGAAGGTAAGATTTCGTCGCTCCCAACGAAAATTTTTAGCTTTTAGCTTTGCAAATTTTGTACTTCGTTTTTTCAAGTACATTTTATGTGCATTGCACTCAAAGAAAAATGGTACAAAACATGAGTTGTTATGAGAGGTAAACGTAAAGGTTGACATGACATAACGTAAAAAAATAAGTTTCAGAAGACTGAATCTATATAACATGATTTATGTAGCTCATAGAATTAACAAACCTATCATACGTCAGCAAACATAGTTAGCTAAATGAAAAAATATAATATGATTTTGAAAAAAAAAAATAAAAGAGAGAGTAAAACATCTCTTAAACACATAAAAGTTAAAATCTAAAATAACAATCGTGTCAGTATTTCATTCAATTCTTTATAAATTAAAAGGTTTAATATTCATATATAGGACCAAAAAATCTTACCAAAGCGAGCATAGCTCAATTAACATATATCTTCAACTAAAAAGTTGTGAGTTCGAACCCCTCCCCCACATGTTGTACTAAATAATATAAAGAGTATAAAATTTTTATTTACTAATTCAAATAAATTTTACACATTAGTTGATTTTCACAAAATTTTTTAAATATGTTTGATATTTTAGACCATGTGTCAGACATCTTAATTTACCCGATACACTAGTAGAAATTCAATTTAATGTGACGTTTTCAAGAGGGATATTGGTGACACAAATTTGATTAAAGAAAGTATACTTCTAATAAATAGATCATTAATTAGGTGAAAAGAAAAATGTGAAATTAAAAGCAACTAAATTTTGTCATGGGTGCAATTAATTATAAAAAAAAAACAATAAATAGTTATGGGTATTATTGGCAACTTTTTTGTTTTAGATTGCTGGACATTTTATTTGATGTATATGGATATTAAATATTTTAAGCTCAAATTATTCTAAATATTAAAATATAGCATACGTTGATTTTTCTTAATGTATTTTACGTCATATTTGGGTTAAGACCTCGATTTAGATTATGCCTTTTTTTTTAATTTTGATCTTTTATGTTATATTGAAAAATTACATATTTATTTTATGCTATTTAAACCCACAAAGAAAAATATTAATGACAAATTGGAAGTTGTAAACTTCAATAATAGTATTTGGAAAGTTTTATACTAAAAGGCATAAAATAATACGTATTTATAAAAATATCATTACTTTTAAGTGGTTTTTGGTTCATGGTTCATCTAATTTAATTGTATAAGTTTGAAATTTATGTCATTTTTGTAAAATCTTAAACCTAATGCTATATATATAAATATATATTCCCTTTTATACTATTTTTGTAATTTCCCCTTAATTCTATAACATAAAATAAAGACTAAAATCTTATCGGTTTAAATTTCAATAATACAACCCAACTAATAAAATAATTATCGACTAAAACATAAAAAACAGTAATTAAAAATCTTTAAACAATAGGTAACAATAGGTAATAGATTTTTTTCCGTCAAAAAAAAAAGTAATAGACTTTTCTTTTAGTGGATTTTAATTTTTAATTTCGTTTTTATGCATTGATGAATTTTTTTTCTTTCAAGTTCTTCGAACTAAATATTGAAACAAGGACAATGTGTATATTTAAAAGGAATTTTTTTAAAATTTGTTAGTATAATAGCATTTTTTTAATAGATAATTTTTCTGTCATAGTTTACTATTCCAAGTAAGGTAAATTAATATAAGTCAAGTCATATGAGGTCGATAATTTTCAATGGGTTAAAAAAACACATTTGATCCCTGTACTTTTATTAAATTAAGGATTGTATGAGGTTACATCTATTTTATCAAATAAAACGTATGAAGTATTTCCAACTTAATGAATAAAATGTAATTTGACATTATATCATTATTATGTTGACAAATCTTCACATTTTATGACAATAAATCTTGATTGAACCTTCTAAAAGAATAGAAAAGAAATTTGGTAAAAACATTAGAGGTTGAATGATATATTTAGCCTATATGTATTTTAGTAATTATATGATCTTTTATATATATATATATATATATATATATATATATATATAAAATAGTGAGTTTTTATTTGGGCATATAAGCAATAATTAAATTTTAAAGTGAGGGTCAATCTAAACATAATTTAAGTGGATAAGACACCTATTATCTGGTGATTTGATTTCTCGTCATTGAAATTGTTGGGGAAAAAAAAATAAATGTAAGAGAAGTTTTGAATGCAATTTTTAATTTTAGTCATAAACTAAACGTCGGTTTGGTAATATTCTATTTCTTATTTACTATTTTTCAATTAAGAAGCGAAAAGGTATATAGTCATCCTATTCTTGTCCCATTAAAGATGAGATGCTTTTAAGGAGAAAATAGGGAACATATTCTAAAAGGGATATTTATCTATTACTAATCAACTTTAATATTTAATAGTTGTTCTTTTCTTCTTCTATTTATTTATTTTTATTACATACTTGTTTTTAAAATTTATATTCAATTTTAAAATTATGAAAAAAAAAACACCTAGAGCAATTTTTTTTTTTTTTTGTCACAACCAATGATACTCCATTAAATTAAATCAGTTTGAAACTTTGACACAACTTTTAAAATAATGAAAAGTGTTTTTAAACAAGTAAAATCACTTTTCAAAGTTACTTATGATGTTTAGATACCTAACCAAAAGTAATTTTAAAACTTTTGTAATCTTACTTTTTCGAGTTATATGTGAATTTCCCACTACTTTGATTCTAATTTTACTTCAAATTTAATCTTCATGGGTGGAGGATCGAACTATCTCTTTAAGATGGTAACAGGTGTATTGTCTAAGTTCAAATTAGCGGAGCAAAATTTAGGTGATTGCACAATAACACTCGAATTAATCCAATTTAAATGTAGTCTAAACTTCTAATCATAATCAGTCAACCTAGGCACCACTCCTTTCGAGGGTGGAAATCAGAACTGGAAAAAAAAATCAATCAATTCAACCGAACCAAGCGGTTCGATCAATTTGGTTGAAAGAAAATCGATCAGTTCGATTATAGTTAGTTCAGTTCAATTCTTTAGTTGATTAAGCATGTTTCAATCTGATCCTTTGACTGGTTGGTTCGAATTTTTACAAGCCTGCTTCTAAGTAGACTTTTCCCCTTGGAACAACATGTCAGTCTAACATCAAATTTAGTAAAAACCCAATACAAAACCGACTCGCTTGCACCCCGAACTGGTGTGATTCAATTATATGGCAATGCACATAAATTCCCAGCGGAAGAAAGTTCATCTACAATTTTTGTGACTAAACAGACATGATTATAATTTCCGAGCACATTCTATTTATGACGAAACAGACATGATTATAATTTCCGAGCACATTCTATTTACAGTTACAATGATTCTAGCATCATCATCCTTAAGCAATATGAAAATACATCATATATATGACATCGAACAACACAACCATATGCGTCACTCAAACGACAGGAAGAATGTACATACCAATCAGCCAAGGAGTGAAATGGTGTTGGATATGAATTCTTAATCTGATCATTCTTTGTGGAGATGGAGAAGATCAACAGATTCCAATAGACAGCAACTGTATTTCAAGCCTTACCAACCTCAAACTCGAACACACCATGTTTTACTCCTAGCAACAATCTGCCTTTCTGAAATTAGGCAATGCTCATATGCCTCTCCCACCTAATGTCCTCGGCGAATTCTGTGAGAGCAGCTCGAGGATCTCCATGGGAAATGGACAAGTAATATCGAGCGGTTTCATCATCCACCATCATGCTCCGACTCAAAGAATGAAGTACCTGCTTATTCACTTGAACAGAGGACATACCCTGTTCACATGTCACCTTACCATACAGATGATGGGTTGTCGGGATGCCATCCAAATACAACACTGCAACTTCCCGTTTCGCGATCGCATCCATCTCGATGTAGCATATACTGTTAATAAGTATATTGGGATTTCCAATGGGGATTAACAATCTTTCTCTCGAGTATATGCCATGGTCGCTCATCATGTTGTTTAGACGTTTTATGTCCATAACCTACAAGAACATATTTACAAAATCAACCCACCCAAGTTCAAAGCCATAAAAAAATATTGATCCCAACAATTGACTCGACCCTTACTAGTGGTTTCAACAATACACCAAAGTCCACAGCCTCCAAAAGTGTTGATCTCAACAGTTGAACTTGACCCTTACAAATTGACATTTAACGATTTACAAGGATTTGGGAGTTGAGAAAACAAACTACTGAAGTACAACAACAAATGCACTCTTCATTTTTGTGCATTGAAAGATATACAAGTTTTAAATAAAGTTACTACTATGGGCGACTAGGATGCCAATTTGGCATCTTCAGCGTGTGCATTTAAGTGGAGGGTTTAAGCAAACTGTATTTGGGGAGTACGTTATGAAAGATCGGGTTTAGGAAAACTATGTGTGAAGGCTTGAATAGTGGACTACGGTTCGAGCCTGTTTATTTCTCCCATTAAACTCGAGTTTAAAAACTTCTTCCCCAAATGTGGCTTGAGCTTAGGAAGCCAAACCCACCTCAAGCCTCACGATTTTTCTTCAATTAAACTCGAGTTTGACAACTTTGCCCCCAAATTTGGCTTGAGCCTAGGATGCCAAACCCACATCAAGCCTCACCCATGCCCTAAATGCCCCGCTAGTGATTTCAACAATACATCAAAGTCCATAGCCATCAAAAAGAGTTCAGATCAACAATTGGACTCGACCCTCCTTCCTAATTGATATTTTACGAGGACTTGGGAGTTGGGCACACATACTACAAAGTATCAAGAACAAATCCACTCTTCAATTCTTGTAGCACATGCAATGTTGTAAAAGATATATAAACTTGAATTTATGTTACAAGTTCCAGTGATTCTTCCAAATCAATGTTTAAGAAAATGAGTACTTATAACTACATTGCTGCAACAAACCATTTAGGTACAAAAGGAATACTGAAAGATCAAAATATTCACTGTACCCAAGTTCCCTTACTTTCAGCCTGTCCAATTTCACATTCAATAAATAAAGAAGAAAATAGCGTTCTTCAATGAAAAACGATCATACGATCGTCACTTTTCCTGAGGAAGGAAAATTGATGATCGCAACTCTTCAAAACTGAATAAATTCACAGAAATTCTACTCATTCCTTTCCTAATTTCCAGTCACTTCCTCATGAATTAGACAACAACATTTTCCGAAGCCCATACCTGAACCGAATACTTGACGGCTAGACTTGCCAAGCTATCGCCGCGGAGAATCCGATGGGAGATCGCAAACTTTCCGAGACAATTGTCTCTCCAGAAGCTACCGGAGCTGGGCTTCCCTATCACGTCTTTTAGTTTCCAAGGAGCTTTGAAAGCTCCGGCGACGATCTCATGATCGGAAGCAACCGACTGCCAGAGACGGCAGACGCAGCTGGAACGAGCCAAGTCGGGAATCGAAAGCTTCTCGAAGATGAGGCGTAGGATGTCGCGGCACGATAGGGCGAAGAAGTGGGAGTTCATCGGAGATAATACGGCGGTGGAGGAATCCGCCTCCGGAGGTAAGGTGGCCGGAGAGTGAACGGCGATCGCGGGATTGAGGTGCCTCAAGATCTCAACGTCGTCGTCTTGATCGCAACAGCATCCCATTTCTGGAGAGAGAGAGAAACGATGGTTGGTTATTAGTTGGGTTTTATTTGAAAATTACGATATAATAATGGGGTAGCTTTTGAAAATAGGATAAAGATGAGGTGCTTGCCGGCAAATAAATACCTTCCACTCCCTTCTATTAAAAAATTTGATAACTAAATAGGGAGATTAATGCGAGAAATGAAATGAAATAAAATAAATAAATACTTATCAAATATTTTATTAACCAGTAAGTTAGCAATTATCTATCTATTTATAAACGCCTAAATTTTTCCTTCAAATTATTCCTAAAGTTGAGATTATAATGGTCTATTCAACACTAGAATGAACTAAAAGTTAAATATACCATATGATCTCTAATCTTATGGTAACTTTCAATTTGGTCGTTAATCTTTTAAAATTCTTGATTTTATCATTAATGTTTTAAAAATTATCAATTAGATTTTCTAAAAGAAAAATTGTTTTTTGAAACCGTTGATATGTCATTAAATTATTTTTTTATTAACATATTTAGACACACATGAATATTGATTATATCACTTGAATGTTACTTGACACCGGTTTAGAGATAATTATAAAAATAGCACAAAAGATAATATATATTTATATATAGCAATGGATTTAAAATATTACAGAATAGCATAAATTACAAATTTAGACAATCATGTGAGACCAACCATTGTGCATTAAGAGGGAAAAGAAAATAAAAAGTAACCATAATTTTATAAACACATATTTATTTTATATCATCTCCACCCATATTCAACTGCAAAATTCAAGGAGCTTATTATATAAAATCATTTTTTTAAGTGACATGCCTGCATGTTTAAATATGAATAAGATATTAACTTTATATTTAAAAAGCCAACATGAATAACTTATAGGTAATTGACATATATTTATAATTGGAGGTTATGAATTCGAATCTCACTTCCATATAGTACTAAAAAAACAAATAATACGATACGAGAAATCAAATTTGAAATATTTGAAACAATTAACTTCCAAAAAATATTTGAAAAAGTTAATTTCAAATTACTACCTATACTTTTAAAAGTTCAATTTGGAATTATAATTATGGCAAATTTTACAAATATACTCGAGAATGCACCTCCTTTAAAGCACACGAGTCACATAGATGCCTTCGTTTAGGAAATCAGCTTGAAAAGTGCTCATTTCTTCTCTCACATCCTTTATGCTAATACAAATATTCCGCTTTTGGTTCTTACATAAATATATGTTTCCAACTCTTATTTTAGGACCCTTTTCCAGTTCAACAATATATATGACGAAGATTTAAACCTACGATATAGATGATATATATAATTAGTAAAAGGGAAAAAAATTTTGTTTCCTACAAATGTGGAGAAATTTTTTTCTTGTGTACTACAAAATTTATATTCCAAGATAGAACAAAAAGGGTTAATATTAAAGTTCTTTTATGTCTTAGGTTTGCAAAATTTATTACTTTTTTTCAAATATCTCTATCAATTATTAATATAATATGAAACAACCCAAAATTATTTACATTTTTGGGGAAAAGAGAGAAAAAGAAAAAACAGAGATAAATAAAAGGTGGTGGCCGGACCGGCGGGACCTTATCTTCTCTCTCGGACGATGCATTCGCTACCGTCGCAAGCGATTCGTCCTCTTTCACTTTCTTCGTCTTCTTCTTCTTCTTCACGCTTTCGCTACCTCCGTTTCATCTCTTCTACCTTCCCAATTTCCCCCTTTTTCAATTCCCAATCCACAGTTTTCGCCGCCATTTCCCGCCGGCTCCGACGTTCCCCCATCAGAAGCTGCTCCTCCATCACCGCCAAGCCCTCCTCGGAGCTCAAAAAGGTCTACCCTAAGTCCGAGACCGATGGCAAGCTTCTGCTTCTCCGGGACTTGTTCTCCAAGCCCAGCATCGGTATCGACGCCTATGTAATCCCCTCGCAGGACGCTCACCAGGTCGGGTTCGTAATTTTGTTAGTATGTTGTGTTAGGCATTAGTTCTTTTGGATGTATAGCTCAATTGTGCATCACTTGTTCTGGTAATTAGTTGAAGGTTTTGCCAGTTTTCAGGTGACTGAAGGATTCTTTCTTTCGGAAAAAGTTAATTTTTTGCTCGGAGAACTTTGGAAAGTTGTTTTAATTTACATTCTAAACTTTTAATTCAATCATCGAATGAAACGCTGAAACTAGATAAGTGTGGCCATTTTTACACCCTATTCAACTTTTGCTAATTCACCCGCTAATTTTAACCTGAAAAATGTAAAAAACTTGAAAAAAAAAAAAGAAACACTAATTTAGTGAACATCAAACCGTGCATATTATTAAATTTAATTAATATACACCATTAAACAACTCCGCCCAAACTTACAAATTAAAAAAAAAAAAAAAATCAGCTCTAACCTATACAAGGTTGGTTTAGGGTAAAAATGGATTATTTTCCCTTTGTTTTTGGAGTAGGAAAAATTTGAGTAAATTAAGACTTTATGCTATCTGCTGAATTCTTATCAACGTTCTCTTTTGTTGCTCTTTTCAGAGTGAATTCATCGCAGAATGTTACATGAGGAGGGCCTATATATCTGGATTTACCGGCAGTGCTGGCACTGCTGTTGTCACAAAGGATGAAGCAGCACTTTGGACTGATGGACGGTATTTTCTTCAGGTTGAAGAATAAAATTTGCATATTTTTCTTGTTCTTTTTCCGAATCTTTTTGTGTATATTTGTGGACCAAGCTACAGCCAAGTCTTGAATCAAATCAATTTCCCTTTGGTACAAATAACTTCTCAATTATTGATATTATCAGGCCGAGAAGCAGCTAAGCTCCAGTTGGATTCTCATGCGATCAGGAAATCAGGAAGTGCCCACCCCTGGTGAATGGCTTGCTGATACTCTAGCTCCTGGCGGTGTTGTTGGAATTGATCCTGTGAGTAATGCTTAATCTTTTGGAGATGGCTATTTCTGTTGGTCTTGGTTTGAATGGACTTCATAAACTGATGTTTATGTAAGTTATGGGAATATTTCTTCACTTTTCGTCATTGATGCTCGACATATTAAGGACTTCTTCACTGCTGCTGCAGACTGTTAGATGTCTTCCATTGACTTCTAGAAATTTTTTTTTCCCTTTTGCATTGTTTTGTGATTTTCTCCCCTCATCCTTTTTTCCCAATTTCTTGCTTTCAGATTTTGTTCCCCTATTCTATGACATAGAATTTTTCTGTTTTGTCTGCTCCTTCCTCTATCTAATGCCACCTATTGATTTCATGAAGGGAGCAGTTTCTGTTTTCTGCCGATGCTGCAGAAGATTTGAAAGAGACCATTTCTAGGAAGAATCACAAGTTGGTTTACATATATGATTACAATCTTGTGGATGAAATATGGAAAGAATCAAGGCCAAAGCCACCTAAAGGCCCAATAAGAGTGCATGATCTTAGATATGCTGGCTTAGATGTTGCATCAAAGTTGGCTTCTTTGAGGTCTGAGCTTGGAGAAGCTGGTTCATCTGCAATCATTATATCTATGCTCGATGAAATTGCCTGGCTGTTGAACTTGGTAAAGTGCTATCTGTTTCTAGCCTTGTTATTTGATGGATTCTTTTTTATAATTCAAGGTCAGGTTTTTATGGTTTTTCAAACTTCAGCTGTTATATCTTAATTTACAATTATGAAACAAACTACAATATTATCCTCATTGTTTTCATTATTTTCTTTGAGCTTCTAAGTTTTGTGCTAGAACTAGAAGAACATGTTCCATTTTTTCCTGTTGCTACTTACAATGAATGTAATTCAATATAACATTCTATATATAACTTTTATATTCCTTTGCAGAGAGGAAATGATGTTCCAAACTCACCTGTTATGTATGCATACTTAATAGTTGAAATTGATGGAGCAAAACTGTTTGTAGATGATTCTAAAGTCACACCAGAGGTGATGGATCACTTGAAAAGTGCAGGAATCGAGTTAAGACCATATGATTCTATTATTTCTGAAATTGAAAAGTAAGTTTAGTTTATTGAAACCTTTTCCTCTGAGTATGTTTCAGGATTGGCATTGTTTTCTATATTATTTTAATAATTTTGAGCTTTCCGGTTTATTTTCTATATGGAAGATGTATCTGCCAAAAACTAGACATGGACCAATCAGAGCTTACATTTGAATGTGAAAGATAGAGAAACTTGCATGATCATGGTATGCTTAGGGTTATTAGAAAAAGAATACAAAAATGAAGTATGGTATACTTTCCATGTTTGTGTGATTTTTAATGTTGCAGCGACCAGAATGCTTCCTACGACTCATGTATATGGACATTCCTTTATCTCAATGATGGTGGTATTCTTTTTCAGATTGGCAGAAAAGGGGGCTAATCTTTGGCTTGACACATCATCAGTTAATGCTGCAATTGCAAATGCTTATAGGACTGCAGGTGATAGATACTATATACGCCTTGGGAATAAAAGAAAAGGCAAGGGTAAGACTTATGAGACCTCCAATAGTCAGGTTGGACCTACGGGAGTCTATAAGTTATCTCCAATTTCAATAGCAAAGGCCATAAAAAACCATGCCGAGTTAGAAGGGATGCGGAGTTCTCATTTGAGGTAATACTGTTTTCTATCATCAACATTGCTTTGCTTTTAGATTGTTTAATACTGCAGTAAGTATGCCGTGCCCTTGAAATTAAATTTTGATATGGTAACTGATGACCAGCTGCGGGCTACAACTTATCCATTTTGGATATGCATTACTTGCTAATCATTCTTGTTTTCAGTACCAGATGGTGTATCTGATCGTAATATAGTTTAAACTAGTTATTTTGTTTAGTGAATAGTGGTACCATATTTTCCATGTAGAGATGGAGCTGCTCTTGCTCAATTCTGGTTCTGGTTGGAAGAGAAAATTCTTAATGGTGTCAAACTAACGGAGGTAGAAGTTGCAGACAAACTTTTGGAATTTCGTAAGAAGCAAGATGGTTTTGTTGACACAAGTTTTGATACTATTAGTGGTATATAAAATGCCTTATGCAATTCTTTTTGTGTAAATCTGTTATTTAATTAAATGTTCGTATTTTCAGTTTCTTCAACTTCATGAACTATTATTGGAATGATTTTTCAGCCTCTGGTGCAAATGGTGCGATCATCCACTATAAACCGGAACCTGATGATTGTTCTGTTGTGGATGCAAATAAACTCTTTCTATTGGACAGTGGAGCGCAATATGTAGATGGAACAACCGATATTACTCGTACAGTACATTTTGGAGAACCAACCACACATCAAAAAGAGTGCTTTACGAGAGTCCTACAAGTATGAAATCTCAATTTTCCTAATTTTTCTGTAATATATACCAAATTGCATCCGCACCTAATTGAGTTCTGAGGAGGACTATAATTATTGCTATTTATTTTCTGAAAGATCTCAGTTGGATGTGGAAAAACATTTATTCGTTTACTTCGGTAACCTCAAAAGTGTTCTTCATATCTGCAGTTCAAAGCGTATAAAACTATCTTAGTTCCTTTACTGTTTACCTCCCATCCTACCTCTCTTGCTTCATTTTAGTGTGTGATATCAGTGGCATTTCTTACTTGTTTCCAAAATGGATAACTTATTAAAAAGATAAACTACAATAGATGAAGTATCCAATATATTTTATTCTCATGTTATACTTCATAGTTGCATCTTTGTTCATTATGGAGGCGATGGATCGTTTCCATGATTTATCTTTTCTACCATAGTGAAACAAAATACAAATTTCAACTGCATTTATTGGATCATATAGGGGAAGGCCTTTTGCTGATGATGCACTTCACTCTATATTCTTACTACTAATCAACCTAGTGCTATAGATTTCTGCACTGCAATATTAAGCAGGGATAAAATTGTCGGACGTGCATGTATAGAGTCTAGTATTTTTTCTTTGCACTCATTGGCATCTGTAATTAATTGTTGCTGCGCAATTCTGGAACTGGAGTAACTGAATGTATATCCATGACAATATCAAATAATTGCAGGGCCATATAGCTTTAGATCAAGCAGTGTTCCCTCAGAATACCCCTGGTTTTGTATTAGATGCATTTGCTCGTTCTTCTCTCTGGAAGATTGGGCTTGATTATCGGCATGGTATTTCTTCTTTCTGTTGACTAACGATCTTCCCAAACACATACATATAGTATGACTTGATTGAAATATACTGATTAGTTTTTTGCTTTTCTTCCTCCCCCTTGTCTTTTAGGGACTGGGCATGGGGTAGGGGCTGCATTGAATGTTCATGAGGGACCCCAAAGTATAAGCTTCCGATTTGGGAATATGACTGGCTTACAAACCGGCATGATCGTTAGCAATGAGCCGGGCTATTATGAAGACCACTCTTTTGGTATCAGGATTGAGGTAAAACTAATGAAGTCAGAATGTTTATCCGTTAGGTCTTATTATTTTGGGTTGGAGCCTTTTTTTTGTATAGTTAGTTGTGGAGCTCTCCCGGTCATGGGTTGGTTTTTTTGTAGACCCTTAGCTTGTTATTTTGTTCTCTTCCATTCTTTTCTCGAAAGCTTGGTTTCTCATTTAAAAAGTAAAAAATAAAAATTAGCCGCGTAGCTGTAGACTAGTTAATTGGAATTGATGCATAGACTGAACAAAGGACGAATGTGTATCATTACTATTTTTTAGGGTTTAGGGTTCAGCACATAAAATTTCTCAGACCTCTATAGTGTAAATGTGGAATAGCTGAACCTTTTCTTCATAGAGTCTGTGATTTGTACTGTCCTTGCAGCTTCAACTTCTGCTATTAGAGAAACAGTCAACAGAATGCTTAAATTTACTCTCCCTCTCTCATTTTACACAAATGTAAATATGATTATGTCTCTTGTAGCTTTCTGTTCGCTCATTGTTCTAGCATTGATTTTGGTGGTCTTCTCATGCAGAATCTCCTTATCGTGAAGGAGGTCGACACTCCAAATCGCTTTGGAGGCATTGGATATTTAGGATTTGAAAAACTCACGTTTGTTCCCATTCAGGTAAATAAGTTATCCATAAATTATGAAAAATTTTACATATGAGTAATAGAAGAGAAAAACAATTAGAAAATGTGACCATGCTGTTGTAGAAATCAACATACTAGCATCTATGCGTGGCCTGCAAGATATAAAGCATTTAAGAGGAAGCAATAACACTTATCGTGTAGTGTATACGTAAGAACGTGGACTGTGTGAGCTAGCCCATCTTGATTTATGCCATTGTTTTGCCTCTAACTAGGATGTATCAGGTAGCAGTAGCACTCATAATGTATTCCCCATGTTTATTGTTAACTGAAAAAGTAATTCTTAGACTTGGCAAAAAAATAAAAAGAAGCAACTCTCAGAGAGAGCTTTTGAGTCATATGAACTCGCAATACCAGACCGAGCGAGCAAACTGACCAAAGAAAGTTTTGAGTCTCGATTTATCAATACAGTTTTCTTTCTAACGGAAAACCACTCGTATCGTGTAATTTATAATGTTTGAAGCGTTTTATGTGGCCTGCCTGCCTCTTGTCTGTTGATTAGAACTTTTTAGTTTGTTCCCTTGAGAGAGAAATCCACGTCATGTGGCTATGTTTGTATTACGCCCTATTTTGAACACTTTTTGCTGGTTTTCTTATGCAGGCTAAATTGGTGGATGTCTCTTTGCTCTCTGCAGCGGAGGTCAATTGGCTTAATGATTACCATTCACTAGTCTGGGAAAAGGTTTGCCATTCATACTACAATAATCATCCTGCTTCTATTTTCGCATCAATTAACTTATAATTTTTACTGGAAGATCTGAAGTTAGGGGTTGCAATCAGGTTGTTCCTTTTGTCTTCCTTTTGGAATATACAAGTTTCTTATCTAAAAAAAAAAGAAAAAAAAGAAGTTAGGCGCTGCAATTAAAGTTCCATGTTAATCAGGAGTAGGAAAGATCGTGAGTTTAGGATTAAGGAATATATTTTTTATTGGTACGAGTCATTTTGAATAGAATCTAAACACAAAACCATGGAAACTTAGGTTTATTTGTAAAAAGAAACTTAATGAAAATAGGAGAAAGCTAACTTTTACTATAATATAATCATCCAATTTTTATTCTGAAAATCGTAGAACTATTTTTGAGAACAGCTTTCAGAATAATCCCTTGAAAGCAAACAGATGTTTTAATCCCCACCCCGGGGATTGAGTTTGGAGACAATGAGAGAGAGACAGGAGGAAACTTCAAACTTCTGCATATTATGAGATGTTGTTTGTGGAATGTCTTTACTTAATTCTCCAGATTTTTTACTCATGGTTGTACAGGTTTCTCCATTGCTTGAAGCTTCTGCTCGCCAATGGCTATGGAACAACACTCGGCCGATCGTGAAATCGTGAATTTTCGTCCTTTTTTATTCTCTTGGTTATATTTGACGCACTGTTGCAATCTGTGCCTCCTGAATCAAATGTGTAGATAAATAGCAAAATGATCCCCCATTGTACTCTACTGTGATGATGCTGAAATGGGTTTGAACTTCACTTGGAAATTTACTGCTATAAGAAATGGATTAGATTTGTATTTAAGAGGTCTTAGTTCTCTTCTCTTCATTCATTTGAATTTGATGCTGCTTGTTTGTGAAGGATTTTGATGGTTATCAACTGTTCTTCCTCTTATTAGGGGCTTGGTTCTTTTTTTTTTTTTTTTTGGGCGATTAGTTTTTAAGTTAACATCGTTTAAGATGTAAATTTGAATTAGGTTGTTTTCCAACTAGTGACATGAATATGAATATGATAGCTTTAGTTTAAAACAGTTTGATTAAAGTTAAAACAGTTGTAACTTCAAAAAATAGGTTCTTATATATTTTTTTTAGTCACATTGATTTTTGTTGGCGAAATTTTAACATAAGTTACACAAAAAAAAGAAAAAAATCTTCAATTAGAAGCTATTAAAATAGTACAATAGTGAGTGAATTGTTGTTGTGATGGTAAAAAGTGAACAGAACAGCAGCCTTTAAAATGTACATTTTGAGTTCGTAAGATCAAAATGAAAAATAGTGAAAGTAAATGGACAAAAATAAGTATTTTTAAGCTAAAAGCATAAGCCTATAAAGTTGCTGGAAAACAACCTTCACATAGCATGTCTCATACCACATGATAGATGAATCATACTTTTGAGACTTCATCTAGATTCCAACCTCACAAAGTCGAGATGAGGTATAAAGTGAAACTGCTTTCAATCGCTGGCACCATGCAAATCTAATGTTTATAATTTTATGGTCATTCTTAGTGACCGTTGAATGAGACTGTCGAAACTTTTTTCTGTCCTTGTACTGGTCCTTTTGCACTCACTAGATCCAATTCCCTTGGTTCTCTTAGCTATGAGAATTCAATACCAATAGTTAGTAGGATTTAAGCCTAGAAACATTAAAACGCTATGTGCTCGTTTAGTAACATTATTGTTTCTGGTTTCTGTTTCTTTATTTTTAATGATAAAAAATGAATTGCATGGTTCCAATATCTAAGAACTCAAGTATGATAAAACAATCTCTTTATTTATGTCTTGGAACAAATTGGAAATGAGAACAAAAAAGAAAAACTTGTTTGGGTTGTTTCCAAAATTTTTATAAGTTTGAGGATCTGTTTCAGAAAATGAGAAACAATAAATATAATTAATTGTAAAATGCTTAAATTTCTTAAGAAAATTAGAAATGATAACGTTCCCAGTCCTATGTTTGTTTATTTTATTATCTATTTTAAAAAATCTAAGGCAAATTTTAGAACTATAATTAAAATTTTGTTTTTATTTTAAAGTTAGACGAACAAGTAATAACACAAATGTGTTTTAATTTTAAAGAATGAATAATGAAATAAGTATACTTTATACTAATTAAAAATATATATACCTTATCCAATTTCATCATAAATGATACTGTTATTAAAAGTTCGGAAACCATATTTGACAGTTGACCTACGGCGAGGGTACTCTGCTCCCAAACGGAGCAAGTTCGACGGCGGTGGCTCATTCTCTAACAAAAACCAGTCGCCGTCTCCTAATCTAATTTCATGGATGAAACTCAAATGGGTATTCCAAAATCTGAGTTCCCGTCTTCCCTCTTGGGCTTCCTCTCTAACCTCCCCTTTCAGAAACCGATTCCTTCAAACCCAATTTGCAGAATCCTCCTCAAGATTCGTCCTCAATCATATAGACACAAGCCTCTTCTTATCCATTTGTGGAAGAGAAAATCTCCTCCATTTGGGCTCCTCCCTCCATGCCTCCATCATCAAGAGCTTCCAGCTCGCCAACCATGAAAATGGGGTCGTCATTGCGAATTCTCTCATCTCCATGTACCAGAGGTGCGGTAAATTGGCCGATGCAGTCAAGGTGTTTGATGAAATGTCTAGGAGAGATACTGTATCATGGAACGCATTGATCGCTGGGTTTATGAGAAATGGGGAGTCTTGTGTTGGTTTTAGCTACTTTAAAGCCATGTGTTTAGTTGGTGATTGTGAATTTGACAAAGCAACTTTGACGACGATTTTATCTGCTTGTGATGGCTTTGAGCTCTGTTATGTAATCAAAATGATTCACGGTTTGGCGTTTCTGAGTGGTTTTGTGCAAGAAATTACTGTGGGAAATGCTCTGATTAGTTCGTATTTTAAATGTGGATGTGTTGGTTTTGGGAGGCAAGTTTTTGATGAGATGGAGGAGAGAAATGTCATTACTTGGACAGCAGTGATCTCTGGCCTGGCTCATAATGGGCACCATGAGCACAGCCTGAAGCTTTTTAAGGAGATGATGAGTTGCGGCTCTGTGGAGCCAAATTCTTTAACTTATTTGAGTTTACTTACTGCTTGTTCTGGTTTGGAGGCACTAGAGGAAGGGCGTCAAATTCATGGTCTTATTTTGAAGTTGGGAATTCAGTCAGATTTGTGCATTGAGAGTGCTCTGATGGATATGTACTCGAAATCTGGAAGCATTGGATATGCTTGGAAGATTTTTGAGTCGGCTGAGGAACTTGATATGGTTTCATTGACTGTTATACTTGCAGGGTTCACTCAGAATGGGTGTGAGGATGAAGCCATTAGGATCTTTCTGAAAATGTTGAAGGTGGGGATCTTGATCGATGAGAATGTTGTTTCGGCCGCTCTTGGGGTGTTTGGTGCTGATACATCTTTGAGGCTGGGTCAGCAAGTTCACTCATTTGTTGTCAAAAGGAACTTTAGCTGCAATCCTTTTGTTGGCAATGGGCTTATAAACATGTACTCCAAGTGTGGAGCATTGGACGAGTCGGTCAAGGTCTTCGATAGGATGCGAGAAAGGAACTCGGTCACGTGGAACTCCATGATTGCAGCGTTTGCCCGGCATGGAGATGGCTCGAAAGCTCTATGTCTTTACGAGAATATGAAACTGGAAGGTGCAAAGCCAACCGACGTCACATTTCTATCGTTACTCCATGCGTGTAGCCATGTTGGCTTAGTCAGAAAAGGAATGGAGTTCCTTGAATCTATGACAAAAGATCACGGGATGAATCCAAGGACCGAACACTATGCTTGTGTTGTTGACATGTTGGGGAGGGCAGGACTGGTCTCAGAAGCTAGAAAATTTATTGAGGAACTACCTGAAAGGCCAGGTTTACTCGTGTGGCAGGCATTGCTCGGCGCCTGCAGCCTCTATGGCGATTCTGAAACAGGGAAATACGCAGCCGAGCATCTGTTTTCGGAGTCTCCACATAGCCCGGTCCCATATGTTCTGTTAGCCAATATATATTCTTCTGAAGGGAATTGGAAGGAGAGAGCAAGGACAATTAGGAAGATGAAGGAGGTGGGCGTGGCCAAAGAAACTGGCATCAGTTGGATTGAGATTGACAAGAAAGTCCATAGTTTTACTGTTTGGGACAAAATGCATCCACAAGCTGAGACCATTTATGGAGTTTTGATGGAGCTTTTTGTATTCATGGTAGATGAAGGATATGTGCCTGATAAGAAGTTCATCCTCTACTACTTGGATTCTGATGGCAAGAGGGATCCGGCCCGTGACAGTCGTCCTAACCATCAAAGTTCCATAAAATCCGAGGTTGTTTGAGAGTTGTTTTGAAAAATAGTTTTATGTTCTTTAGAAGTTCAGTGTTAAAGCATATTTGTATAGCCATTTTTTAAAAAATTTTGAGTTTACTATTATAGTCATTCACTTTTTAAAATAACTGAAGTTGTTCTTCTGAAAATTATGAGATAATGGTTCCAGACATACCATAAGTATAACTTATAATACTTAAAAGTAGTTAAAGGCAAGTAGAAAATTGTTTGTCTTTGGACAAAATTGAGATATATACGGAAATGTTTAGAAATTGGTAGGATTCATAAGCAAAGTCGATGTACAACCAACATTTCACAATAACTCCTCCGAACATAGCTATAACTCTATAAAGAAAAAAGCTCTCAAACGATTCCTTTCACAAAAAAATATCATTAAGACTTAATAAGAGAGGGTGATCAAAAGAAATTATATACGTACATTTTTACTGTAATTCGCAAAAGAGATGAGAAAAAAAAATACAATGTGAGATCAAAGATAACATATTTTCATTCAAAATTAGAATAGGATAAAATATTCTGCATCTCAATCAACTTGTGAATATCACTTTATATTTTCATCAAATTTATCAATGGTATTGATTCAAAAAATTATTTTGAATCGAAAAAAAAAATGGAAAATACTTATATATAAATTATAATTAAGTCGTTTGTTTAGGAACAAAATCAATCAAGACCCGCGAAGGCCAATAATGGCGGCGCTGTGTTTCTACGCTTCAACCCCTACGATTCTTCCATTTCGAAAAACCGTTGGGTCTCCGAATGACAGTTCCAATTTTCCCTCCAAATCGAAACCCTCGATTCTCTTCCCTTCATCCTCATCCTCAGCCTCTCGGTTCGCCACGATTTGCAGACAAAGAAGCGAAGGAGAAGACGCGCCTCTCTCCACTGCTTTAGCCGCTTACAGAGTGCTCGGCGTCGACCCGACCTGCTCCCAATCCGAGCTCAAGGCCGCTTTTCGAGCCAAAGTTCTGTTTCCTTCTTCCCCTTGCCGCTTTGATTTCTCTGCCACTTTGTTTGTCCCTTCTGTTGCCGAGAAAATTGAATTCCACTATCTAGGTTTCTTGTAAAACATACATTTTCAGTTTTCCGATGATTGGCTGCTTCTGTTGATCGTAGAATTTTAATTTTCTGTATCGATTTTCATTCGGCTTCGGATTTGTGGTTATACAGGTGAAGCAATTCCATCCGGACGTGAATGGAAATGGGAACGCTTCTGATTCTATGATTCGTCGTGTAATTCAGGCGTACGAGGTAGCTTTGCATTTCTAGAAGCAAGAAGAAAGTTGTGTTTTTAGTCTCAATGCTTAATGTTGTTTATTTAGTATGGATAAACATCACGGTAATCTTCATTTGTGTTCATCTTAATCTTTTTTTTCCGAGGTACGTGTTCATCCTAATATAATTATTATCTTCAGAGGCGTTTTCTTGTAGAATTTAATTATTTTTCTTTTTTTAATGATTGTATCTGAGCTAATATGCAACGCAGTTTAGCCTGCTTAAAGACTCATTAGGTGATGTTTGAGTATATAAGGAGAGAGTTGATCAACAAACTTCTGGGTTCTTATCGATATGCTTGAATGATTTGGTTTAGAGTGTGTGGAGAGAAGATAGTGAAAGAAAGTTTGTAAGAGAGAATGTGGGTATAGAATAATCAGGGGAATAAAAGTGGGTCATTGAAGATTAACGACGAAGTATTTAAGCCGAAAGTACTTGTTTTGCTTTTGCATCGTTCTCTTTCTTTTAACTTAGATTTCTATCATAAGGCTGGGAGTATTTGTTTTTTGTTGACAAACTTGTTGTATGATCTGTGCAATAGTTAATAATGTAACTCAACAATTACTATGCTTTGTAAAACATGCAGATGTTATCCAGCTACAGTCGAACGGAGTTCATTGAGAGGTAATGTAGTGCTTTCGGTATGGATCTCAGGGTGTATAGATCTGCTTAATTTCTTGCAACATTCATCGTACAATAAATCATGTCACGTGCATACTCTTGGAAAGTTTAGGAGAAATTTTATTTTTAAATAAAAGATGCTATATAATATATCTCACTTGATTAAATGTCCATTGTTGATAATTTGAATTCAGTGTGATTTCATGATTTCAAGTTTCAGTTTTTTGTTCACTTTTATCAGTCTATTTGGTGATCAATTATTCATTTTTATCATTCTATGTTGTGATATATCTATTATTCATTTTTCTAATGGAACTCTCACAATTAAAGATATGAACTCAGGGAATGCTTAGATCCTTTTGAAAACCCAGAATGTCAAGCATTTGATGTCTTTGTTAATGAGTTTCTTTGCGTTGGAAAAGGTACAATCTTTACTCCGACTTACGAATACTACCATTTAAGTTCTTTGTTATAATACAATAATCACGTCCTTCCCACTTATTCCCCTTTGTCTGCGTGTTTTGTTATATAATACGCAGGCTGCCCATATTCTTGTGTAGATACAGCTCCCCATGTTTTCACTTTTGCTTCTTCCACCGGGACAGCCCGGGCCACTTCTCAAGGTTCCTTTGAGTGATGATGCAATTATAATTTCGATATTTTGACTGCATCACATAAATAGTTACGGCATGTGTATCATTCTAATGATAATTTCTTGATTTATGTTCCATAATTAGGACATGGTGAAGATTATCAGGTTCTTATTGCAGCTGGTCAATGCCCCAGAAGCTGTATACATTATGTAACACCTTTGCAAAGAATCATTCTGGAAGAGCTACTTGACAGGTAAAAAAAATATCCCATTTACATAGCTGTTGAAACCATGGAAAATATAAGTAAATTCACGTTGGAAAACTTTTGTTATTCATACAAATGTAATTTGAGACGAAGAATCTCAAGCCCTAGAAACACCGAATCAGATTTTTTGGTTGCACTGCACATTTTATATATTAGTTTGTTTGTTCCTTTTATTTAGCTTTTTTTTTTTTTTTGTAACTGTGGTTTATTTTTGTTCGTGTAGTGCCTTGAATGTGCCTTATGATAATTCCGTAGAGGCAGATTTACTGTATTCTCTTATAGTAAAATCAAAATTCGAGAATAACCGATACAAGAAGCCAAAGAAGGAGCCAAAGGCTTCAACAGGACAAGTGGATTGGTATTGACTCTGACTTTACAGTCTCATGTTAGGTTGAATCAAGAAGAACCCAATGCAGTTAACGAAATACATCAACAACGTGGTTTGCCTCTGCAGGTGTAAAAATCATAAATATCCTCAATATTTTGGTGTTGGTATATATTATCTTGAGCATCAAAGTTAATGTGAGAAAAATGTTAGGCAACATTATAGGTGAAAATGTTGATTTCTATAGGTGCAACTATTATAAATTTGTCTCTAGTTATTCATTATAATATTTATTACCAAGTTAAGATTATTGCAATGCTATTTCTTTCAAAATATTTCTCTCCAAGTTCGAATTTGGTTTGTGATTCTCATCTGCATAAGATTCACTTATCCTGGCTTTTATATGAGAAAAATTAGTTGAGATAGCTGTGGGAGTAAACCCAAAGTCTATGCTTGTGGCTTGATTATCTAGTTAACTACAAGATTGGTAAGAACAGATTTATCAAGAAAACTGTCTCTTCTTTGGTCTCTGAAACTAGCAATTGAGTAAAGATAACTCATTAAAGACAGGAAGAACGTATTTGGAGTTTATAATTTACAAGGACCCATGAATTGTAAAATATCAATAAAACGTGCTCTGCTTATCTTGAAATTGCCTTCATGAATCGGGTTACTGAGGAGAGAACTCCAGCTGCTTTGTCAAAAAAGGATGGGTCTTGCTCCGACTCTGCTACATCTCCAAATATTATCTGTGCACAAGATCCTTAAATGTTATAGATTAAACGAACTCTTCTAGATTTAGGAACCACTCTAAGATTCAAATTGTACAAGCTCCACAAATAATTCAATTTATCTAAAAAACTCTATATTTATTCCTGATCATATATTGTGATGTATAGTAGAAGACGCATTAGTATCATATAATGAATGCTAATTTCTCAGATGTTTTTTCTTAGGTAACTGACCTCGAGGTCTCCAGCATCAGGACGGCTTATTAATTCCTTGGCAAGCAAATATCTGCCTGGCCTATCCTTATCATCATAGAACACTTTCCACAACCTGGTCAATGATTGCAAAGATGTCAATCACGTCTTCAAAGAAAAAAGAAGAAAGTGGCTGGAGAAACTTTAACCAGGGGAATTTGCAGGAAGATGCTACATTTAGTGGCCTGGGGCGTGAGTTTGATTATTCTTTCACATCAATGGTTCCATTAGTTTCATGTAAGATATATCATAGTACTTGATTATATTCTTAAATTTATTCAGATAATACAACTAAACAGTAGGCTGGACCAATCTGGGTTGTTCCTATTTAACTGGAACAGGGTTTTCTGCATTCTCTAGAGCCATGAGAAGGTGAAAGCGAACTAGATAGTCAATGATGGAAATGAAACAATCAACTTGAGCGAAGTGAGCTGATTTTTAAGAAACTGATAAAATGTCAATGTCTTCTTACCCTGGATAAGCTCTAAATACAGCACCAGATGGCAGAGGTCTCATGGAGTAGACGGTTGTAAATGTGCTGCACCAAAAAAACAAAATAGAGGGTGAGTTGCACTTCTAATCCTTTCTTCCCTAAACTTAGATGACCAGATACAAAGTTTGAACCTGTTGTAAATGGAACTTTTTCTTCTTGCAACAGTTATGTAAAGGTTAGAAATTTACTTCTTATTAGAACATTTGATTAAGCTGTGATGACATGACAAGTATTCTAAGCAACTGTTTCCTAAGTAACACAACCTGGAGTAGTATTTTTCATAATGCTAATGTTGTAAGCTATTCAGATCCAGATATAGTGATGGTTTTGAAATTTACCTTAAAAAGTATCTTCTCAACTTCCGAACGTTAAATCCGACCCCTACATCTTCACTGATGAGACGGGGATTCCACATGATAAGAGGCCTTGGCTGCCATTAATGTTGAAAAATAAACAGGAGTAAGGAAACAGTCCATTTCATTTAGTGTGAATAAGCGTCAAGGTCCAAATGTATGTAAATGATCTAATGATGTACAGCACTTCCAGAAAGAAGATTTCATTGCTCCTTTTCTACTTTTGTTAGCATATATTCACTTGATTCGATCACATGTTAGTTTGAACATATGTGGTTTCATCGTGATTGCAGATAGCCAATTTCAGCCATGAGTATCAATGATAGGAGAAAAGTTTGGAAGCAACCATTTCAACAGCAAAATGGAATGATTCAGATTCTTACTGGATCATCTGAGAGGGCAGCTGCAATTTTCTCTACATTTTCCAACATTTGATAATCAGGAACAACCATAACAACTATCTCATCTGCACTATCTACAGGTTTTCGGTCGCTTAAGCTGCAGGCAGAAGGACAACCATAGATTCAGATTGTGTAAAACCACTTCAAGTTCAAGATTTTGGAATACACAATCTAACTGGAACATTTCAACTTCAAATGGTGGCTTAAACCAAGAATGTTAGGTAAAAATTATATCCAGTGCGTGATAGATATATTTTTCCCTAGTCTTGATTCCTCGTCGGATCAAAATGTCTATATCAACGGTGCTGGTGATAGTACTTTCAATTATTTTTAATGAAAGCTTATAGAAATGTCAGTGATAGTGTTGTGCCATGGAACTAACTTACCTGGAAATTTTGAAGGAAGCATCTTTCCATCGATATTCTAGAAGTGCAGCGGCCCCAGCATCTGGAAACACAGCTTTAATTCTCTAGAAATTAAATTTGCATTACTTAGATATTGATGTTACATTAATTAAACTTGTGAATAAAACATCATAAAGAACTTCGATATTTTACTCTTTTTTTCTTTGGGTTACTTACTTCAGTTGTGGATCCCACATCAGATTTAATTTAATTATCATTTTTAATATTGGTAACTAAGTCAAATTTCCCTTCGAATTGTAAACAGGGCCATGAAGAGATCTTTTTCTACTTACCTGACATTTTGTTTCCTCAATAAGTGAATCCAAGAATACTCTCGACAGTTCCCAGAGTTCAGCCTGAGCACCTTCATCATCCAGAAACTGTAGTTGGGGGATGAGGAGCTCAACCTGAAAAGATTATGCAAGAGGTAAGAGAGGAGAAGAAAGACAAATAAGACGAATCCGGGTTTGAAGCGCACGTGCTAGAGATCAAGAGAATTAACTCCTCCTTGAAATCTCTCGAAACTGGCATTAGGGCGACCAGGTCTTCTCAGAGATTAGTGGTGGTGAGGCATTTGATACTCATATCAAGAGTTTCGGGTTCTCCTTGGTGCATGTTAATATAGTAGTGGTACAAGATTTCTTAACAAAAAGTAGCATAAAGAGTGTCATACTATTGCTCTGAATCCTCCGGAAGACACAAACAAAGCAGCAGCTTCACCAGATTGCCTCACTGCTCCCTCCAAGTCTGAAGGCAAGCAACTGAAAAAAAGTAAGAGCAAAAACTTTGAGAATCCTTGCTTTCAACAATCGAATGTAGCAAAAACATGGCCAATACTGTTTTCTCTTTTATTTTGTGGCAGTGAAAGTATGCTTCTTATGAACAGTATTATGAACAAGTCATAACACCTATTTGTTTTCCCTTGTCTTATTATCAGCTTGTAAAAACATGTGAGCTTCAAATCCCGACTGAACAAGCAGAGATGACAATGAAGAGAGAAAACAGCGCAAAAAATATCGCGAAGGTCTCAATGTCCTACTTGTTAAAAGAGGATGACATGATCCCCAACAATATTCGTATCTATGACCCCAAGTTCCTTTGTTTCCTCCATACCGACCTATCGACCTTATGTGACCATCCTAAAGCCATATGTTGTAGGTTAGACGTCGGGTTTTCACATGGATTTAAAGGTCAAGCAACTAAGTTTAGACCATAAGTATAAAGTTACAGAGCCAAAATAGGATTTAACCTTTAGTTTTGAGAAATTTTCTCCAACAATGTTAACCATATAGTATAGTAGAGTCAAGATTCACATTTTCTTATCAATCAACTATTAATTTTCATACCCAATGCTGAGGAACACAGATTAGCCATAGGGAAAGCAAATATTGAGGAGGAAGAGAAGAAGAAACCTGTCATCTTCTTCATCTTCTTGATTTACAGAAGACTGTTGTTGTTCTAGCAACGAAGATGATGGATTGGGTTCTTGGATATCTTCCTGGGGAATGTCGCCATGAAATTTTTCGAACTTAGCTCGAATTTTTGGAGCAGACCCATTTTTGGTGGATGAAATTGGGGATGACCCATTGAAGGAAATGCGAGGAAAAGATAAGGGGAAGTGTGTGGCTGAGGTTGAATTGGAATTGGATAGTGAAAAGGAGCAATGGCCGAAGGAAGGATTTGGGAATGAGGAAGCCATGAACGAGCTCGCTATTTCTGCTCCAATTTGTCACCATGGAATGGAATTTCACTCAAAAGTTGCTGCAAATTTTGTGGTGCTGGCGCTGCTAATCTTCTAATTCTGTCATCAAACTTGATGGGTTTGTCTCAACTCTTACCATAATTTCAAGGTTCTATTTAGCTCTGTTAACAATGACGTGACGTATCTGAAAGCTAACTCATTTGGGATAATGTAATAGATAAGTAATTGTAAAAATAAAAAAAAAAAACATGAACAACAGCGAGAAAATAAAAGAGGTTTGATAGGAAAATATGTCGCATGCTAATATGTCTGCGCTTGGTTGACCTAAAATATTTCATACCAATTATTTCTCACCAAAAATATTTCGTACAAATTTTTCTCATTTATACATTTGTAACAAAGCATCGTTAAATATGGTCATTTATTTGTCTAACTCTTATCCAGACCAAGAGGTTGCTTCTTTGATAGAGTCCAACCATGGATCTACACTATAACTGCATCTTCTGAGGTCACCACTTCTTTATTCTTATTCGGTATTCGAGGATTCTACTGACATGGCTAACATTGCTCTGATAACATAGGCATAAAATTAAAAGTTAAAGAGACATAGAGGATTATGTCCAATAGATCCATTAATTTAAAAGATGTTAAAAATTTCAGAGATTACTAGACATAAGATCGAAAGTTTATGAACTTATCAGACACTTTTAAATTCACGGATTATTAAACACTTTTTAAGTTTAGGGGTCTATTAAACACAAATCTAAAATTTCGGGACTAAACTTGTGATTTAAAAAGACTAAAACTCATGTTAGACATTTTTATTTTTTGGTTTCCAGTTTGTAGATTTAGATCTCCTGCCATAGTTTGCAATGTGATATTCTTACTTAAAAAAAAAGTCATTTTTCTTAAGCAAATATATTATTTATTTGGTAAGATAAAATATTTTAATGTTGAGAATTTTTTGGAGAAAAATAATAATAAATACCTTTGCAAAAAATAATAATAATTCAAATGAGTCGGGGCTCCGTTGGATCGGATTTGAAAAGTCGGAGCTCCAGAAATGTTATTTTATAGCCGTTTGGAAAACAGCTTCTCAACAGCCGCTCGTCATTTCAAATCTTCGAATTCAATTGAAAATTGAAACCCTACGCGACCGTTGCTCTCTCTCTCTCCTCCACTCAGCTCTGTCATTTCTTCTTCTTCTTCTTCGTCAAAATCTTGAAATTTCCCTCGAAATTCACGTCCTTGTTCTCTCTTTGAAGCCATGGATGGTACTCTCTCTCTCTCTCTCTTTGGGGTGGGCTTTTGTGGGGAAAGGAGCCCATCGAGATGGTTTGTTTTGTTGATTGATTTAATAATTTGGGAAGTGTTGTTTTAATTTCAGATGCAGCGGTGGAAGTCGTGCCGGAATTACGTACTCCGGTTGTTCCTAGTTGTGATTCGAGGCCGTTGCCTTCAATTTCCGGTTCTGGTTCGTTAATTCTTTCATTTGTCTATGATTCTTTCTTGGTTACTATGTGACAAGAAAATTTGTTTTCATGGATCCGTTCCAGATTAAAGCATCGAAACCCGGAAGCTATGACTGACTCTGTTGTCGTTCTTTTACTGTTGTACTTTGAAAGAGCAATCAAGTTTATCTGTTTATTTTCAGTTCGAGCCCTAGGATTTCCTCCTGTTGTATGCTTCTTCCGGCTATTTTCATCTTTCTTATTTGTCTTGATTTCGGTTTGGCAACATATAATTGCGTGGATTGGCTTTCTTCACGACCTGAATGTCTGTGATTATCTTTTCCGTTACTCGTCTCTGGTACTACTTTCACTAATTTTCTGAGTGGTCCAGATATTGCTTTGGGAAAATCTTTAGAATTTGCTGATAAGAATATGGAGAGCGAATTGTCCAATGACGCCCAATTAGCATCACCAGATGGAGCACATACACTTCCAATTCTGCAAAAGGTCATCCACTTGGGCAAAAATGTAGAGGTATGAAGTAACGGAAAGCTTCTTTTTTAATATTTCAAATGGCTACTGAGAAATTCTTGGTATGCAGTAATTACATTTCATTATTTGTACTCTATATTGTGAGCATGACTAGGTAAAATTTTACTTAAAATTTTTTCTCAGTTGAAAATATGCACTTAATACCTTGTAAATTCTGGTTTCAGAATTTGAAGAACGAGCATATGCTCCTAACAAAGCAAGTCAAACTGAACATAAACTCAGATTCTTTTCCAGGCCATGAAGTTGTGAAATCCCTTCAACTCCTCGGTAGCTTTCTTCTGCTAGCTAGCCAATTTCCATCATTTCCATTTTAAAAATAATATGATTAATTACCAATTGATCCTTGGCTGCTTCTTTTTTTGCTTTTCAGGTATTGAACATGAACTTTTGAAGAAGAAATACCTTGAAGAGTCCTCTGAGCGAAAGCGACTTTACAATGAAGTGATTGAACTCAAAGGGAATATTAGAGTTTTCTGCAGATGTAGACCATTAAATGAAAGCGAAATGACAAATGGGTCTACCTCTGTGATTGAATTTGATTCATCTCAGGAAAATGAGATTCAAGTTCTTTCTTCTGATTCTTCAAAGAAACAATTTAAATTTGATCACGTGTTTAAGACTGAGGACAACCAAGGTATATGAGAGAATTAGTTTCTAAGTTTGGTTGCTGTAGCCTGTAATTTCTTAATCCGTATATTTATGACGGTTTGAAAATGTGCAGAAACTGTTTTCGGTCAAGCTAAGCCTATTGTAGCTTCAGTGATGGATGGGTATAATGTCTGCATATTTGCTTACGGGCAAACTGGGACGGGGAAGACATTTACCATGGAGGGAACACCCGAAAACAGAGGAGTCAACTACCGGACTTTGAAAGAGCTGTTTAAGATTTCTGAAGAGAGAGATGGTGTTATGAAATATGAATTGTACGTCAGCATGTTGGAGGTTTACAATGAGAAAATAAGGGATCTCTTGGCAGACAACTCCAACCCACATCTGAAGAAGTGAGTTTTTTTGTCTGATAATCTTTCATGGATGAGTGCTTGTATGTTCAAATTTTCAGGTTAAATAATTGAGGATTTTAAATGAAATTTTGAAGCATTTTCCTCATGTATATCATTACACAGGATATCTGAGGATGGTGATGTCTGTAATACTGTAGGATAGAATGCTTTTGGTTCAAAGAAATTTAATAATCATCTGAAGCTAATGCTTGCATCAGTGTGCTAAGATATTTATCATCAGTTTTATTGCTAGTTTGAGATATATTGGAAGAGATTATTAATATGAGGTATGGTTTAAGGTTGGAGATTAAGCAAGCAGCAGAAGGAACACAAGAAGTCCCCGGATTGGTTGAAGCTCAAGTTTGTGGAACTGAAGAAGTGTGGGAGCTAGTTAAGTCAGGAAGCCGAGCAAGATCTGTTGGATCCACCAGTGCTAATGAGCTAAGCAGCCGCTCCCACTGGTAATGTTCTTTTTCCAATCACCACGTGCTGAATCATCTTTAAAAACATGTGAAAGATATCCTCTAACATCTTTTACACCAAATTTTTTACACTTTTATTACGCCAGTTACTTCTTAAACAATATGTCAAAGTAAATTTTGTTCTTACAAGATGATGCCACAGATAAATATACTTATGCGAGCCAATCATCATTTGCATTATGCAGCTTGTTGCGAGTCACTGTCAAGGGAGAGAATCTTATGAATGGACAGAGGACAAAGAGTCATCTTTGGCTGGTAGATTTGGCAGGTAGTGAACGCGTGGGGAGGATTGATGTTGAAGGTGAAAGATTAAAGGAATCTCAATTCATTAATAAATCACTTTCCGCTCTTGGTGATGTCATCTCTGCCCTGGCTTCCAAAACAGCCCACGTTCCTTACAGGCATTTCTCCATCCACCCTCGTTCTCCTGTTTTCCCTGCCAAATTTTCTTGGTGATTGAGTTTTATTATTTTTCTTGCAACAGGAACTCAAAACTAACCCATTTGCTACAAAGCTCTCTAGGTGAGCTTTATTGCCTATCTTGCTTCTTAATTTTTTCTGTGAAGTCTCGGTTCGGACTTTAGCTAAGAGATCTCTGTATATGGTTATATATTTTTAGTTAACAGTAATTGAAATTCTTACGTGCAGGGGGAGATTGCAAAACCCTGATGTTTGTACAGATTAGTCCAAGTGCAGCTGATGTTGGAGAGACACTCTGCTCATTGAATTTTGCTAGCCGCGTTAGAGGGATCGAGAATGCCCCTGCTCGCAAACAGTCGGATCTCACAGACCTGTTTAAGTTCAAGCAAATGGTATGCAGACACCGGAAAGTTCAGATTGCACTTTTTCAAGATTCTTCTTATTTCGGTGTTTTGACCCTGTTTTGAGCAAATTTTTGAAATATACAGGCAGAAAAGTCCAAGCATGACGAAAAGGAAATGAAGAAATTACAAGACAATGTGCAATCGTTGCAGTTAAGACTCACTGCTAGGGAACATATTTGCAGGAATCTTCAAGAAAAGGTAATTGATATAATCTGATCCAAGTTCTTGCTGATCCTCAAAATTTTGAAGTTCTTTTTTTCCTTGGTTTAGTTATACATTATTGCACAATTTTTATTATGAAGTTAAGAAAAGATTTTCATTTGTGTAATAACAGGTTCGAGATCTCGAGAATCAACTAGCGGATGAAAGGAAAGCCAGACTAAAACAGGAAAGTAGAGCTCTTGCAACCGTTTCTTCTGCCTCTCAGTCCTCAGCAATGCCATCTTTTTCAAAACTGGCAGCTCCAAGAAATGTAGCAGAAAAGAAGCCACCATTAGGTCCTTCAAAAGTAAGGCTACCCCTAAGAAAGATAACGAATTTCGTGCCACCACCGTCCCCCGTGCCATCCAAGAAAAGGCGTGTCTCTTCATTCACTTACCCAGCTCCTCCAACAGAAGGCAAAGAAAATGGCCCTAAAATGATGACAACTGCAGCAGCAAACACAAGAAGCCTTCTAATACCAAGACGGAGTTCGATAGCTGTAAGGCCAACCCCAACAACAATGACAACAGTGACACAAGTTTTTCAGCCCAAGAGACGGGTCTCCATTGCAACACTTCGTCCGGAGTACTCCCACGTGACAACACCACTCCGCACCTCTTCTGCCTTCAATGGAAGTGGTGCAGCAATGGGGCCACAATTATTTGCTGCAAGGGATACTAGAAAAGCAAGATACTCAAAGTTGTTCTCTCCATTACCAGAGTTTCAAACAGCAGCAGTAGAGGCAACACCAATGGCTGCCATGAGAAGCAGTAGCAAGTTCATGGGGAGCCCTCCAACTCAAGGTGGTTCAAGAAATGGCAAAGTTATTGCCTTACAAAGAAAACCAGTAGTATGGAGTCCTCTCAAGTTGAGAGGGCTGAAAAACTTCAGGAGGCCATCTTTGATACCGTCTCGACCTTCCACCGACTTCCATTGAAGACGATACCATCTTCAATTTGTACTTCTCTAACCTCATTCTCTCTGACAAACAACCATTTCACAAGAAAGCCATTGGTGTGGAGTCCTCTCAAGATGTGTGCTGGAAACTTGCACGAGGTCGTCTTTAATACCGTATCAATCTTCCATTGGGTTACAATGACAACGTCGTCTTCACCCTATTCCCTCTCTACACCATCTAATCTGTGTATTTTTCTTTTGATTCTCGTAATAATTCTTTCTGTTGGATGTTACAGCTAAAATGTATGCTTCTGGCTTACCAAATGTGAGGTCTTAAAAACAAATCAGTCAAATCTAGATTTTACTCTTATTCTTGTGAGTTTGGAAATGAGAATTTTATTTTTGTATCTTTTTGGCCAATGCTGCGAGCTACTGAAAGAACTCCTGAAATAGTGAAATTATTTATTAGAATGAGGAGAGCATAATAAATATGAAGCTACAAAAAGGTCCTTCAATCGACTAAGTAATGATATTCTTGTGGAGAAAGAACTTGTTAATGTGGCTTGGTTAACAATATAAGAAATTTTCTCCTGCTACAACTTGGCAGATAGCCTTCAGTTTAGGTGATGAAATTTGTTGGAGGTTGTTCGAAATTTATTTTTATAATTGGGTTGTTTTGTTTTTTAGATTTTGTTGTTTATGCTACTGATTTTTTTTTTTTTTTGTTCTTGTTGGTGTTTCTGCCGCATTTTTACCATCGGTTTTTTTATATATACTTTTGTGCATCGATATTAGGCTATGAGATTTTTTTTTGTTATACTTACATTTACAAAAATAATAATAATAATAATAATTAAATAAAAAATATAAGAAATTTAATGCTATGAAACATTAAAAAAAAACAAATTTTGTTACTTGAACGGTAGCTCACTTTTTCTAATGATTTCTTTTTTTGTTTTCTTGACAAATATATAATAATTTCTTTAGAATCCCCCACTAGTTATTTTGAACATTTATTCTCAAATTCTATAACAAAATAATGATGTAAGATGTCTATTAAACAGATTTTAGTTATATATATATATATTATAAAAAGAATTTTAGTTGTATTGATATGATGTTGGCAAGTGAATAGACTAGATAGATTTTGCTTAAAGGTCAAGCAAACGTCAATAAAGTTGAAAGGTTCTCCAACTACATATCACACAATCAATATGAACATAGTTTATGAGTAAATGACATCTATTCCCTTAAGCATTACTCAAAGTTCAATTAACTAAATTTATAATACTGTATACTCGCTCCAGCTAAAATAAATGAAATGAAAGGTCCCACACAATAAAATAACTCTCAAATTTATTATTTTTTTGTTTCACAATTTCAACTATCAATTTTTGGGATAACAATGTGTCTTTATCCACTAAGCTATGCTCAGATCGACTCTCAAATTTATAATCTAACTTTGTAATTATCATTGATTTACCAAATTAATAATTGACTTGAATGTTAATTGAGATAATCATAATAATCATCAATTAACAAGTATTCATGCTTCAAAAAAATATATTTTTTTTACACCTTTATGGACAACCTTAAATAAAGGAGGAAACCGTAGCTTAAAAAATTGCCATTTATTGCTTTTGGTTGAATGATTTGAAGGTAAGAGGCCCACAAAAACCCATCTTAGTGGGCCGAATTGAGATTGCATGGAAGGCCCATCAAATATTAAGAAAAGTAGCCGTTAGCCCTTTCGCTTTCGAAATCGACCGTTGGAACAACAAAGATACGTTACACACTATCTCTAAAGCCCTCTCCTTTGACTTCTCCACTTCTGAGACAAAAAGGGTGAGGCAACAAGAATTTCAAAAAACCCTCTTCAGTTTTTAGAGAGAGAGAGAGAGAAAATCTGATAAAAAAGTCATTTTGACCCTCACAACTTCATGGGTATTTAGAGAGAGAGAGAGAGAGAGAGAGATTTGTGCTGAAGAGGCAGTTGGTGAGTTTGTTGAATTCCATCAAAATGGTAGCAAAAACCCCACCAAAACAAAAGAAAATGGAAGCAGCAGCCACTCTCAACCCAGTTCTAGTGAGAGAAACACTAAACAAGGTAAAAAAGCTAGCTCATGCTTTGGTTTCCCACATGGGGGAATTTTGAAAAAACAGTCCTTTTTGTTTTGGTTGATTTGCACAAGTGCTTCTGGTTCTGTCCTTCATTTATTTTTTTCTGTTTTTATGGAGAGAAACTGAAGATCCCATCTGGGTTCTTCACCTTCACTGTATTTTTTCAGCTCAAATGTTGAAAATTTTCTGTTCATTTTCCCGGAAAACAAACAAAGGTTGGATTTTGAATCATTTGGCATCTTCCTTTTTCTTTTTTTGGGTAAAACAGTTTCAAAAAGCCATGAACGTTTCTTTGATAAGGAAAACGGAGGTTCTCCACTTTCCATTGTATTTGCAAATCTTGGAGAGAAACTGCAGATCCAATCTGGGCTTCCCCATCTTCAGTAGATTTTTTCAGCTCAAACGATGAAACTTTCCATTCTTTTCTCGGGAAACAAACAGAAAAATATGTCTTCATTACTTGAAGAAGCATAAAAGGAGGATTAAACTCAGGTCCCATTAAGGTCCAAGATCAAAACAAACTTTTAGCTTCTTATTTAATACATTTCTGGATTAATTTCCCTTCACTCCATTAAATCACCGTGTAAGCTGATGGACTACAGTAACTGTTACAAGTGGCCATCAGTAGGAAAGAAATGACATTACAGCGATTCGAACACAGACCTCATTCTCTGATACCATATTAAATCATCAACAATTCCAAAAGCTTAGACTTATCGGTTACGATAAATATTTATAGATGCATTAACACTTTCTTCTCTCTCTGTAGGTGGAGAAATATTTATAGATGCATTAACACTTTCTTCTCTCTCTGTAGGTGGAGATGTGCATGAGTAGGCTACAAGAACTGCAATTCACAGTAACAGGAGGGAACAAGGTGATTTCTGGGGTGAGCCTAAGCCCACGCAGCACCAGAGGCTATCTTAGAACAAGCCTCAGATGTAAACAGGAATCTGTAAGGTACAATTTTTGCTTTCAAATTTTACTTGGTTTTGTGTGAAGTTTGAGCTCTTTTTTTATTACTCAAATGGGTTATTCTCTGTTTTCAACTTTTGAAGGATCAAAAATGGTGGAGGCAGGAAATCTCCAGTGGGGAAGTTTCCGGCAAATGAAGGAGGAGGAGGTTTCTTTTTTCTGAACTCATTGGATTGAATTGAATTGAATTTTGTGTTTATACTTTCTGAAATTTCTTGCTGCATCTTCTTTTGGGTCAGTTGCAAAGTTATATGAAAAAAATCATCCTCGTGTAAGATTAGTGCTCAACCTAAAAGATTAAGTTCATGGGTTAAGTCACTTTAACAATTCAGATAACCTAATATCCAAGGGATCATAAGTCAAGTTTGGAACATCCGGTTAGGAATTGTTTTTGAGAATTGTGATCGGACTAGCTTTTAAAAGAAAATACTATTTACGGGTTTGTAGTTTTAGAAAGAATAACTTAATTTAGTCCAAATAAGTCATTTGTGAGAATTGTTTCAAAAAATTTATAAAAAAAAAAAAAAAAGTCATTGGTGAGAATTTAATTGAGAATGAATTTTTAAAAATAGATATCTAAATATGTTTTTACTTTTGGAATTTTTACAGGGGAGTGGCAGAGGATGTCTTTACCAGCAATGCTTGTGGATGAGACCATTGGAGAAATACTGCAAGCAAGCAAATTTGCAAGAGAGATGGTTGAAGCAGTTACTAATAACACCACCAAAAACACAACAATGGATGACCCGAAAACGCCATTGACACGACAAAGAAACCGCAGACCGAACCTTGAAGACTCAGAACTAAGAGCAAGAAGGAAGAGAGAGAAGCAAGAAAAATTCCAATCAAAACGAACTGAATCGCATTCTCCTTCGCTTCAACGAGTTCGGTCCCGAATCAACTTCAAGGTTGTGTCGCCTCCGACCAAAAGAGATGTTGTTGATAAAGAGAATGCACAGTATCTAGCAAATCGAGTGTCGTCATCACCTTGGAACAGGCCATGGTCGAAAAAGGCAGTACTTTTTCCAAATGCTTTATTCCTACCATCAGATAATTCCCAACCACCAAAGTTTTGCAGAACAAAGTCTCCAGTGATCACAAGAAACAGACAACAAACTCCACATAAGTTCTTGATCAAGTCTCCAGCCTCAGCTTCAAAGTTTCAGGTGAAGATCAAAAGCCCACCGGTGGTGATCACGCGATCACCAACGAGACCCCTGGTAAGCTTGAGTAAGCAGCAGTCTCCAAAGAAACCTGCTACCTCCTCCAAGCTGCGTCGGTCATTCTCACCGTCCAGGCTGACAGCTTCCAAGCTGAGGCAATCATTCTCACCATCACGACTTGCAGCAAGATTGGTGTCTCCCCTGAAAAGCAGAAAAAGTGTACACAAGCATGGTGGGCAAATTAATCTGAGTGGGTTGAAACAGAGGCCAACAACACAAATGAGAATTTGAGAAGTTGCACAAAATAATTCTTTGCTTGATATTTTCTCAATGTCCATAGTGTTTCTTCTGTTGTACAAGCTTCTGTAATTAATTGAATTTATTCCATCAAATTTATTGAATCAGATTGTGAGAATCGTCAATAAAGTAACTTTTTTGGTCAACATTTTGTTTGTATTGTTTGGATTACAAGAGGAAAAAAACATGTGCCATCTTTTTTTATATCATCAAACCAAAATAATATTGTACACTAAAGATACATTTTCTATTCACCTGGGATACAAAATTGAAAAATATGTATCCTTGAAAGAGAGAAAAAAGAACGAAAAAAATTAGCATATTATAATAGTTCCTCCCTCCATGTGTCCTCTTTGTTCTTCAGATACACACTCCAAAAGAACTGGAGAGGGGAGGACAAACGAGCAAGATAAACTCGGCTGAAGTTTGGAGATGCTGAACTTTCATCACTTGATTAGGAGATGATGTTTTCCCTGTTCTCCTTCCCAGTGCCCGACGCATCATCCCTGCAATGATTTTTCACAATCATGCATTGCAATAATAGAATATGTCATGAAGGCAAAAGAAATTTAGACGTCTACCGTAATGGAGATGCAAATCTTGTCCGCTCTCTCTGCCTACCAATGGCTTTATCCTTTGGAGATGAAGTTTTACTTCCCCCACCAGCTTGACGCATCATCTCTGTCAACAATTTCCCATAATCAAATGATTTTTATGCTCACGAATCCATAATATACCACATGATTGTTTATCTTCTTACTTTAGAGGCTATACAGAACAATTATCTACCTCGTTTTCTCTCAAGCTCTTGATCAAGCTCTTCTTTCCACTTCCTCTGTATTTCAGAATAATGCTTCCTGGTAGATAACACACATCAGACCACATCAAGAATACAGCAGAGGTAAATGATACCAAGGTTGCCAAAAGAACATCCAAAATTCGAACCTTGGGCTACCAGCTTCTGACTGACCATCAGCTAGAAGTCCTTTCCAATCATTGAGTTGTGATCTCTGATCATTTCCATTACTCCTGCTACCGCTCCCTGGGCTCCCAGTACCAAAAGCATCCATTACTGTCGATTGGTTACCTGGACTTCGACTTGGAGACCGGCTTTTTGGGGGTAATTTCAAGTATTTAGGAGTACTTTCATCTGGTTTACTCTCAATAAAAACGGGAGAGCAGGATGTATTCAAACTATTGTAGAACTCTTCATATAAGGGTGTCTGCATTTTCTTCAATTCAAAAGCCTAAAGCATCGCAAATCAAGCAGAACAAGTAAGAGCCAATAAATGCATTTTACATAAGGGCAGACAAGGCCGATTAAAAAGACAAAATAGTCCGTTATCTCAAAGACTCAAACTGCAAATCCAAACCTTTTCATCCAAGAAAGCTTTAATTTTTGATTCAGTAACCTCATCCTCATCTTCAGAAAGTGATCGCCCACAAGGAAAGGAGAAGTTTTGGTCCTCATCAAAAACTCCAGAACAGCTTCCAGGCGCAAGAGCTTTCTCATCTAAATTGCTTCCTTGGTCTACTACTGGACCTTTATCAAATTTGCAATCCTCATCATCGGAGGGCTCACAAATTGGGTTATAACTCTATCACCCACAAATAATAATAATAATAAGAGTTTATTTTCAGAGCTATTTGGACTGAGAACTCAAGTGGAATCCAGACAATTAAGAAAACAGTTTTCCTCACCTTCAAATTTTCGGGTATAATAGAAGACCTGAGTTTTACTTCATCTAACATAAAATCGTCCTTGTCATCAATCTGACACATTTCATCATCACTGTTGTTTGTTCCCCAAATATCATTTTCTTGTTCGTTACCAGTGTATACTTTTGAGCAGCTCAGACTATCCAAGTTACAAATATCACTTGATCCAAGATGAGTTGAAGTTTTACTGTCAGAGAAAAAAAATTGTCAAAAACCTTAATAATTGTAGCAGGTAATGCACAATCTTCTAGTAAATGAATTTTTGCATTCACCTCATCTCAAGGTTTGCAGTATATAGAGGTGAATGGATTTCCAAAGGCTCCTGATGATGGCAAATTCAATGTCATAAACAGGAAAAAGAATAATCATGAATAAAATATTCTGGTTCTTTAATCCACTAACCATGCATGCATTATTCGATGCAAGTTGAGATTTTGCTTCCTCCCCAGTAACAAAAGGATGCTGCACGCAAGAAAGCTGGAAGTTTAGGTGGTAGTTAAAACAATCACTCCTTTGTCTACTTCTCACTATTTCTGTCAGTGTATTACACGTCATTGCTAGAATAAAGGAGGAAAGATTTTACTACAGCCTCTGCAGCCAGTAATTTGATCTTATTGAATACAACAAAAATACCAATCAAATAAAAAATCACCTTCAGCAGTTCAGATGCAACTGGTCTTAAGTTTGGTTCCCTGCAATTTGACCCACATTGATTTGACTTTCCATGAGAAATAGTGGCAAAGAGAAGCAAAAGAAAAACAATTTCAAACTAATCTCGATGTCGGAAATTTTGTTAAGCTATGATCGGTTAGAAAGGCCAAGAAGAAATAAAACATACTTCTGCAAACATTTCAACAGAAAATCTTGAGCTTCAATAGAAAGTTGCTCAGGGATTGGAGGATGAGACTTTGTTGTACCTATATGAAAAAGAGCAGCAACCTAAAAGAAATATATTGTTAGTTCATTTTACGAAACTAATTTAATATACCCACCCCTCAATCATCTTAAGTTATTAGATACCTCTGGATACTGATCGCTCCAAGGAGGCTTTCCTGTAGCCATCTCAATAACAGTGCATCCAACACTCCATATATCAGCAGAGCTAGGAATAATTATCACATACTTATCATTACCCATCTCTAATATTTAGTCAAAGTCAAAATCTACTAAGACCAATTATTTGTTTATTACATATTTGGTTTTTTAAAAGACTATCAAAAGCAAATTTTGGCTAATTCATTTTAATCAAAATCCTCAATGATCAAAGCACCACTTCTAATTCGAAATTCTGTCCTAATTAGCAGCCCTGCTTTATCAACCAAAAAAAGTTTGCTTAAAAATCAATTTCATCAACAAAATTTGAACTTGGCATTTAACAGTTAATAATCAATATTCAAACATCCAGAAGAGACTGTAAAATCTGAGTTTGACGTCAGTCTGTTCTTACAAACTATGCCCAGTCTGCAGAATGACTTCAGGAGCCATCCAATATGGAGTACCCTTCATGGACTTCGCACCAGAAACTGTAGCCTACAACAAAGAAATCTTGATCAGATGGCAGATAGCTTTCAAACTAAGTAAAAGTCGAGGATCATTCACTTTACCAGCTCGGCAACCTGTTTTGATGCACCAAAATCTGCAAGCTTAATGCATCCCTTGTTATCTACAAGAATATTTGCCCCCTGCAATAGAATAAAAGATATAAGACCTGTTAATATAACTGACGAAGGAGGAGAAGAAATTTGTCTGCAAATAATAATGATTGTAGATTCATTAAGAAACCGACCTTAATGTCCCTGTGCATGATACCGTTCTTGTGCAAATATTCCAGTCCCAATAATAACTGTTTTGTATATGTTCTTATAACCTACATACAGTCGGCATAAATGATTAAGCACTCATTGCATCTGACACTAGCATGTTGAGAGTAGAATAACTTACTGCTTCAGGGAAGGCTTCAAATTTCCCCAAAAGTGATGATATCGATCCACCAGGGACAAATTCCAATAATATATTTAAAGAATCATCCTCCCTAACTGTGCCCAAATATCTCTAAGAAACATCACAATATTCAGTCAAGAGAGTAACGGGCTTCTTTATATGAATGAGAAGCAGAAGGCCATACTCACAACAATGTTTGGATGAGAAAGATCCTTGAGTAACTTCACTTCTTCCTCAAGTTCCTTAATGTGAGCCTGGTTGCAACAAAAATATGACTCAAAATTGACAATTATAATTATATGTACGAACACCAGTTTATTTGAAATATTGAGTAAATTTTCTTAATCTTTCTACTTTCTCCTTTTCAATTATTTTTTAAAACTTCCGTAATACCTCATAAAGCAAGAAATGCACAGGGGAAATAGCCATTTAGACTTCGGAGATTAAGCGGTCGAGAATAAAAAACCAACGGTTTCAGTGAGGCGAACCATATAATATATATAAAACAAATAAAAATTTTAAATATTATGGAGCGTAAGATATAAAAATAAATAAATAAACACAATAAGGCTTTGTTTGAGAAATCGATTTTAGTGTAGGCATTCCAACATTGTTCTTACTTGGTATTATAATAAATAAATAACCAAAAAAAAGAGAGAGAGAGAGAGAGTGAGAGGCCTTGGCACTTCGGTTGCTACTAGCGAAGCAACTCTTTGGTGTTACACTTCGACATATTTGATTAGGCTTACAGTTCAAAAACAACAAAATTGCCATGAAAGAGATGTGCGATAAATATCAAGCGAATACAAATGAAGATTGTAACTTTGAAGTGTCCAACTCAAATCAAGTAAAATATATATATTTTTAAATTGAACTAACGAATAAGTCCAGAAAATTGCTAGCGAGTAAATCAGGAATATAGTGGCACGTATGTATCGTACCAAGTATGTGATCTAGGAATACCAACTAATGTGTGCACCTCTATGAACAGTTGAAGTATAATCCAGGAATTTCAGGTAAAATGAGGGAACAATTAATCAATTCAACCAAACAGAAAAACCATACACGAGAATCAATATTCTAAAATTCAGACATGGTAAAAAGAGAGCAACAAAGACATCTTAGAATCAGCTGCCGAAGCGCACAGTAAAAGCAGACCTGCGCTTTCTCCTTCGAAGCGCCATTCGCAGCTATCAAAACCTGAAAAAAGAACGATGGAGAAATGTTCAAACGGAGATCCTACACTACACTACACTACACTAAGCAGAAATCAAATCAGAATTCAAACGAAACATCTCTCGCCAAGCATGAAAAGCACAATTCAGCAATACCGATGAGTAAAACCGCAATCGAAGTACCTGTTTGACAGCGAGAAGCTCTCCAGAATCAAGATTCATGCCCATATACACACGGCCAAAGGCGCCGCAGCCAATCAACTCGCCCTTGCGCCATCGAATCGGCGGCTCGTTCTCCTTGGGGATCGGAGGCAGAGCAGAGGAAGGGGAGTGCCTGGAGAAGACTCTGGATTTTCGAATGCCGGAGTTGATCTTGTCAACTAGGGCTCCCACGCCAACTCCAACTGGAGGAGTATGCGAATCCTCATTGTCGAGAGGAGCGCGGAAAACCAATGATCGGCGAACTGAAGCGAAGATATCTTGCATTTGGGGATTGGCGGAGACTGAGGCAATGGCTGTGCGAAGAAGAGAGTGAATTTGTAACTGATGGAGAGAGAAAAAGGAGAGTTCGATTAATGGCGGTCGGCAACAAAATCAGAATCTAGAGAGAGAGAGAGAGGAGGGAAAAGAAAGTGGAGACTAATTTTTCGAAAAAAGAAAATTAATTATTATTATTTAAAATAAAAATAAAAAAGTGAATCAAAGCCGACAGTGCAGTTTTTAATTTTGAAGCAGGAATCAACTCCCCGCTCCGGTGGGGAGAACTGAGAAGGTGCGAAAATATATATATATATATATATTTTTTTTTTCTTTTTTCTTTTCTCTTCTCAAGATTCCGTGATTTAAATTGGTTAAATTAAATATACAAGAGTAACTTCCGAATAAAGCATTAAAAAAATTAATTGTAAATGTAGAAAATTTTAAGTAATAATGTATTAGTTAATTAGTGGGTAATGTTTTTGTTTTTTATTTTTTTTCTATTTGTAATAAATAAAAATAGTTTTGCATTTCATGATTTTTTTATAAACATAACTATTTGTTGTTTTTGTTCTCTAAAATTTTAAATTAAAAAGTAAATTTTTGTTATATGAAATTTAATTTTCTTAAAATAAGTATTTAAAAAATATATTTGTACTTACTTTTTAATATTTATATGCATTTTAGAAATGAAAGATGATAAAATAATAATTTTATTTATGTTTTGAAAATCTAGAAATGGGAATGATATAGAAAATTGGTTGTATTATATTCAAAATTTCTACGTAATTTTGGAAATGTTTTTTTTAAATCACAAATAAAAAACAAAAATAGTTACTAAATTAGGTTTATGTTTCTTAAAAAATTGGAAACGAAAAATCAAAAACAAAAATTAGAATGTTGTTGGGATAATAGTTGATTAGTTGATTAATTAATTAATATTATTCTTATTATATGAGAGAAAACATGCTGGTACCTAATAAGTTTTTATTGCCTTTGCAAGAAAAAAAAAGTTATTTATTCAAATTTCTTTAAACAAAATATGTTACATTTGGACTTGGTTTTAGAAAATGATGTTACTCATTTGAATTTTCCTGAAATAAACTATCAGCTATTGTATTTTTTAACATAATATCTTGGTCTTCTACTTTTATGGGTAACAATATGATTTTTATATTTTAAAAACGTAATGGTTAATCCTTTGAGTTCAAAATTTCATTTAAAAAAATAGTTAGATTATAAATTGAGTTCAAACTTCATGATGTACACTTATCTTAAGAATTAATTCATTTCATGTTATATAAAATGACAATGCATCGAATCTGAAGTAAAGAAATCTCGTGATTAAATTAAATGCATACACAATATTAATTCAAAACACTTATGGAATTTGGTATCATGGAATGGAATATCAAGGACATAGAAGAATAGGTCTTCTTTAGTGGTCTTTAGTACAAATATAAAACACAAAGGAATAAGCATGAAAAAATCACAAACAAGTACGTTATGTTACATTAACTATATAAGCTTCCAAATCCTTACCTTCCAACTCACATCCCGCCCTCCAAAGCGAGCATAGTTCAACGGTAATTGACATATACCTCCAACCAAGAAGTTATGAGTTCGAATCCCTTCCCCAATATGTTGTAAAAAAATAAAATAAAAAAACTCACATCCCACTAATGCATTTCACCCTCACATCCATCCATACCTTTTGGATTCGTTGCAAAGTCATCACTACAAAAATTCTTGAATTTTCTAACGCACAAAATCATCGTCCTCAATATTTCGTCTCAATAGCTTCTTGGATTATCATCCCAACTTCTTCCTCTCTGCCTTCTCTATCAACATATTTGGCAATCCAAGTGGAGTCCATTCTAACCACCACATCACGAAAGCCAAGCTTCTTTCTTCACTACCAAAGCTTCTGGTACATAACGTCAATAATATATTAAAAAAATCTTGGTAAAGTAAGCATAATCTCTCATTTATCCTTTCTAAAACTCGATGCAATTATACTTCGTTATGATTTACTCGAACAGTTGCATATGTGTTAATTTTGATGATTGGTTGCCAATAGTCTTCGATCAATATCCCATGCTAAAAGATAAAAAAAACCTAATAAAAATAATAGATATAGACTGTTTTTTTCATTATCAATTAATTTTGAGATTAAATTCTATGTACATTTAGAGTCTAAAATTTTCATCCTAGATCATTATATTATTAAGTCTTATATAATTCACAATAGTTATAATATTCTCTGTGGCATTCGTACATACAAATTATTTTTCGTCCTTTTTGCAGTTTTGCTTGGTAGTCAAGTGGTCAAAAGTTCTTTATTACATTATTGTTGGGTCAAGTTTCTTTAATTCCTTTTTTTGGATGGGCTAAGGCCTAACAAATTTGTTTTTTTGTTTTCTTTGGTGCATTATATTTTTTAGAAAAAATTATACATAATCTCTAAGTTTTGAAAATTTTATTTTCCATATTCCCAATTATTGTACTAAAAAAAGTAAAAAAAGTTTTTGAAAATTTTCGAGTTGACTTTAAATGTTAAAAAAAAAACATATTGTTCCACCTATTTTAAAATCTTGATACTTAAATTCGTTAATTCATGCAGCTTTGTACATATATAAATTCACGTGCCACAGTTTCTTCTGAATACAATACAGAATTTTGGTAGTAAAAACTAAAATAGATTTTTATGCACACTTTAGAAGTATAAAAACCAAAAACAAACCATGAGCTTACTGGATTCTCGCGATTTTATCGAAAAAGAAAAAAAAATGTACACGTTTATAACTACAACAAAGTTCAAGTATATATTAAAGTTACGACCCACGTATCGTACTCGGAAAAAAATTAAACCTCTGAACAACCATGTCTAATTAACTAAGTTCAATCTTTTGTTGAGCCCTATAGTTGACCCCTTTATTTTGCTCTAACAAGTCAAATGGAAAAAGGTTAAATATTTATTAACCTTTCCAAAACTAAAACTCAGTGAACACAATTTCCAAGTCCCAATTCTTTGTATTATCTTTAATTTCTATACAACCTCATTATCCATCTCTAGCTGTGAATTAAAACCATGTCAACAGATCATCAAAAGAAGCTCTAAAATCTGAAACCGAGAATGAAGGAGAGAGAAGAGGGACGACCTTACAAAAATTTGTTGGCCACATCCACAATATGCATGTGCTAGCTTTAATTTGGTTTCTGATATATCTCTACTGAGCAATACCCATAAAACGGTGGCGTCTTGGATCAGTGATCTTGATTTTCCAATGGGCGTCAGGAAAATTAGTGGCGTTGTTCTTGGCAATCCTTCTCCACTTTCTAATTCTGGAATCCATCTTCTTGGTGAGGCCACAGAATTGCTGCAACTCAGTGGGCATGGCTTCGTACACTTTCCACCATTTGGCGTGAGCTGAGTCACTCGCAAAAGCATGGTGGTCCGCCATGTCCCAGTTGCAGTCGTAGTCTTTGTAACACATCCATGGCTTCAATCCCAGATAATGTATTGCATATGCATCATCTGCATGCGTTCAAACAATATAATATATATAACATTATACCCAAGAAAAAACTAAACCCTACCCTTGCTTTCTATTTGTTTAATTTCCTCTTTTTTCTCAAAACTCAAATCATAATATATGATTTAGCCAATTTTACCTTCGTATATACACATGAATTTGACCTTTTATCTTTGCAAAATACATGACTCCTTAGCAGAGTACAAGATTTGATCTTTATCGTTGAGGAGTAAAGTATTTTCCTCATTTTTTTCTATGGTATAATAACAATTATGAACAATATCGAGAGATTTAACTAACCACGGGAACTAAATTTAAATATAAAAACTCAAACTATGAAGACTAAAAATAATAGTTAAATATAGTTACAAATTTGGTTCCTATGATGTAAACATCCTTTCCAATTTGATCCTTATGGTCCTAAAAATTTTAACGAATGAATCTAGTTTCAAGTTTGAATTTGTTCCCAATAGTTTAGTAAAGCCTTACAAATCATCTATATTTTTATCCACCTGAAAGACCCATCTATTTCCTTTTATTTTTAGATATCCTAATAAATTAATTAATCATGTTTAACAGTTGCTAAACTCTAATATAATCAACTAATAATACAGACAATAAATTATAGGGATGAAATAATGTAATTTAAGCAAATTAAAGCATATAAGTCATTAATTAATTACCTGAACTCTCATTGTTGTCTTTCTCAAACATTTTGAGATGGTTGATTTTTGAAGGAAGCCTATGCCACCAGGTGAAGACCTCATTCAAGAATCCCTGATCACCACCATTATACGACTCCAACTCGAAGCTCTTGGCCATCATGTCCTCAAACAAGCAAGCCGACGGCTCCACAACCATTAGCCCGGAGTTGAACCTCATCTTGTTGTTTGCGGCGGCGGAGAGCTGTGGTAGCGCGAATAAGTGGTCGATATTCTTGAGGACGAGAAGGTCGGCGTCGATGAAAATGATCTTGTCGTAGATGGCGAGCTGCCATATGCGGAGCTTGCTGTAGTTCCACTCGTTGTAGGAGCCTTTCTCCGCGCGGGGGCTGCGGATGCGGTGGATGCGCTCGGTCGTCCAGCCAGCGGCACGGAGGGCGTCAATGGATTTCGGAGTTATGGAGTCATCGGCGAGGAGGAGGAGCTGTTTGCTTGTGTTGGTTTGGAGGATGCTTTGAGCTAGAGCGATGGCGCCGCAGACGTAGGCTTCTGAGGAGTGGAGGATTGTAACGTAGGCCTCTTTTGGCTTGCTTCTGCGTAGCGGTTGGGTTGAGTCTTTATTGTTCTTGTTTGGTGCTTTTTGTATCATGAACTTCCTCCATATTTCTCTCCCTGCAAAACCAAAACAAGAGTGATGTATGGAAGCTAAATGCTTCAATCACGGAGCTATGCCTTTATATGGTTAATACATGTTAAGAATAGTACTTAAAAAATATAGATAGATAGGAATTTCTAAAGGAAATATTTAGGTGCTGGCTGGTGAACTGACTACTATTAAATTCTTTATCAATAAAGAGAGAAATACAAAAATTGATAATTTTTTTAAAAATAAGAAGTTATCTTTTCAATATGGTATACGAGATAGCGTGTCACCAGTCAACACCTAAATATTGTTCCATTTCTAAATTGTTACCTCATGTGAACTCATCAGCTAGTCTATATGTATATTCCCTAACGTTGAAGTTTGATGTACTAAAAAAAAGTTGTTGTTTAGCTTAAAAAGAATAAGAAGAGACACATATATATACAACTTGCCATATTAGGATTTCTACGGAGAGAAATGCATCTACTAAGCTTTTAATTAAAATTTAAATTCTTAAAAGAAAACTGTCGCAAATTAGCTAAAGGTACAAAGGTAGATAAATAATTCAATATGAGCTGAGCATAATTCGAGAAGTATCAGTGTACATGTATTAGATAACCAGACATATTTCTATTTAATATAATAAGGATAGGGCAATAGAAATGAAAAATTAGTTAAAACAGAGAGTAAACTTTGCCCATTCTCTAGATAAGGATCAGTGTACATGTACATAATTATCATATCTGTGGTTCCCATGAACAATAATTAACTTACCAAAGTTAGCAGAAAATACATTAATAATACTACCAAAATCTGCACATTTCAGAAAATACAAAAATGTAACGAAGATTTTTTTCCACTTTCAAACGCATAGCCACTGCGCTTGGTTTTAGAGGAATAATGGGTTAAAAATATATTAGGTATTATTTAAGTTTTCACCTTTTTAATTTTTATTTCTTATTATTACTTTATTTTTTAGTTTATTGAGATGAAGATTCAAATTTTCGACCCAAGAATAAATAATGTCTGGACCAATTTTAACCCAGGGAAATTTCTCCAACCATTTTAAAAATATTATATATATTTGAGGTTCAAATATTAGTATAAAAATTCAAGAAGCTAAGCATGATATGATTTTAAACAAAAATATATCTTTCAAATCATGAAACATCCCTAATTCCACGAAAATTTTTTCTTTCAAATTTCATTAAGATTTTAAAGGTATTGTAAAAACAAAACAAATAATCCAATAAAATAACTTTTTCTTTTAATATTCGCAAGTGTCCGGACAAACTTTATTTGACTCTTTTTAATTGTCAAGGTAATTCCTAAAATAAACCTACCTTTAAAATTCATAAATATTAGAAATAACAAAAAAATTATCAAATATGACATTAATTCTCACCCTACCTAACCATCACTAAAAATTATTTTACATAATAATTTAACAAATAAAAAACTAAATTAATTAATATTTAATAAGAATGAACCCCTGTTGGATCCTCGTTAAAAGATAATAATAATAAAAACTATTTTAAAAAATCCTTAAAAATAATTCAACGTTTGAATTGAAGCATCTCCAAATATTAATCAGCACAAATACCCAAGATGAGCATACTTAGCATAATAACCAAAAGCAATTAGTTCCGAATTAAGAAGAAATTAGGAACATACATTTCCAAAACTGCAAAAAAACAATAATTCAATTTGAATCAATATTTTCCCAAAGAGAGGAAAAAGAAACCAACCTGTCCGTGCATAAACGGGCGCCAGCTGGCATGATCCCACAGGCATGAGAATTTTCTGTTTCAATCTCCTCATCTCCGGTTTATACACCCAAACCCCCTCCGCCGTCCGATCATTTCCCCCCATCGCCACAAGATCGTCGCACCGGAATATCTCCCGCATGGGCCCACACGCCCCCACGAACGAGACGTGCACCGTCCGATGAACGTCCTGCTCCACCCACCCGCTCGCCACCGCCACGCTCGCCGCCGCCAGATTCGCCTGCAGCCGCGCCGCGTCTCTGGCTCCGCACGGCGGATTCCGCAAAACGACGACGTCGAGATCGCCGTAGAGCTCCGTCCTCGGCATCGGAATTTCTGGACATTTCGGCGACCTCCATTTCTCGTCCTCGTCAATCCACTCCGGAAACAGAGCTTCCCAATCGGAATTGTTTACGCGATCGAAATTTACCGTCACCGCCTCCGTCCTCCGCCGCGATTCCTCCGATAAACCTAGAAGCTGCAGAGTTTCATCGATTTCTTCGTTTCTGACGTTGATTAATCCGATTTTGATTCTCCTGATAATCCTCCGGTGATTTCGTCGGAATAATTCGTTCTCCACGTCGGCGGATGAGGAGTACTGGACGACGGTGTATTTGTGGAGTTCTTTTTGGGAGCGGGAGGAGATCAAGAGGAGAGTAAAACAGAGGAAGGAGAAGAGAATTAGGAAGAGGATTATGAAGGAATATTGAGAGGAGAACTTCCATTGCTTTGAAGTGTACGGAGTTTTATTGAAGGCCATGGAGAGAGAGGAGAGAGAGGAGAGAGAGGGGGGTTTTAGAGAGAGAAAGGGAAGCCATGGAAATTGAAGCGCTGAATGAATAAATAGAGTTGGGAAGAAGAGAGGATTTGCATGGCGGCACGATGGAGTTGTTTGTTGCTGTTATGAAATTTCGTGCTTTGTATTAATTCTCTCACGCGCCTGCGTGGAGCGTGGAGCTTACTTCCTTCGAGTAGCACAATTCTCGATTTTACCCTCCTGTGTTCAAATTTCTCAAAATGTAGGTGTTTCTAAACAAAAATTTGTTGAAAGGAAAAATGGATTAAACAAAAATTTAATGGGACACAGATTTTTGTTAACAGATTTTTTTACATCTTTGAAAATTTTCAATATATAACGTGTAAATTTGAGAATTTTAAAAGATTGACTACTAAATTGATAATTATCTAAATATTATGGATTATTAGTTATATTTAATCTAACATCATACAACGGTTTAAATTTTAATTTTAGTCCTTAAACTTTTAAGATTTTTTCATTTTGGTCCTAAACTTTTAAAATTTTGTTTTTGGTCTTCACGTCGTTTTCGTTCAAAAACAAAAACAAAAAAAAACAATCAATTTTTGACATCCTTGCTATTATTTAGCTATCTTGTGTTATCTATTTATTAAAAAAATAAAAATAAAAATAAAGACAAAGGCTAAAATAAACAAGTAGGCAACCTAAAATAGAATAAACTTAATTGAGTGCTCTTTTGGAAAAATTATAAACCAAAATAAAAAATTCTTAAAATTTTACTAATTTATTATTTGCTCATTAATGTCATCTTTTTAATTTCGGTACATAATCTTTTGATCTTCTGAAATGTTTAACATTTATTCTTTAGAGATTAATTTTTCTTCAATAAAAATTTTACTATCATTGGAAATTTAAGATAATGTGGGAATTTTAAAGAAATACTATAAACCAATGCAATTTTTTTTCAATAAATAATAGTCATTTTGGGTTGGTTAAATCACCATTAGTCAGACATGGTCTATTTTATCAAATTAAAATACAGGAGTCAAATCGAACATAATTAAAGCATCTATCTCCGACCAAAAGGTCATGACTTCAAACTCTCACCCTCACCATGTTGTACTCAAAAAAAGAAAAAAAATTAAAATATAGGACATTTCCAATTTTTAAGTCATCAATTTGCTATCAACTTTCATGTTTTATGACAATAAAATTTTGATTAAAAAAATCCATACCTAAATTATATAATTACTCAATGTTAGATGATCATTTTTTTATACTTGTTCATTTCAAATTTTATTTATTTAATTTTAAACGTTTTAGTTTTATCTTTTTATTTTCTATTTTTTATTTTTTAGTACAATCTTTTTATTTTAATTCATTAATCTCAGTAAATTATTAATGTGTCACCGTATTTAAAATTTTTGGTTTACATATAATTGTAGTCTCTAATTTTTTTTTTATCATTTTCCAATTTTTGTCCATATATTTTTAAAAAATTTATTTTGGTATTTTAGACTTAGAATCTCAACTATAATCGTCCCTACTTTAATGATTGAATTCTACATTTCATTTATGCTAAAGACATTTTATTTAATTTTTCAATTGATTTAGTTTCATTCTTTTTTTTTTTAAGTTAAATTGTCAATATGAACATTGTTCAATTATATATGTGTGGTTGGAGTCCCACCTATACATATTGTTGAACTAACAAAATGTAAACGTAGAAACTCGAATCAATATGCTACCGATTAAACTATATCCAAATTTGCGATTTAATTTTATTCATTACTTTGATGTCATATGATTGTAAACTTAATTAAATTTGGACAAAGATTTGATATTTTAAATGTGAAATAAATAAAGATAATATATCTAACAAAATATTGATGGATACGGTAGGTTGTTAAATCTTAAATGAGTTTATAATTAAGCTTATAATGTAAATAATTTATACTTTGACCATATATGTATTATGCACTCTGAATTTATTTTTCTCTAACCAGTCTCTAATAACTAATAAAGTTATTTCAAGACTTAGTTTTAATTATTCGAATTTTTTGTATACATTATTTTTATATAGGACTACGATTAACATTGAGTTTAATAGCTCGACAAAAAATTCATATTATTAATTTTCTAAGTACAGAAATCAACCAAATGAATGCTATGAAATTAATTTTACCGCACTTTACTTTTAGAAAATCATTGTTCAAATTATTATTTCGTGATATCTTTGTTTCTCCATTATAATTTTCCATAGAAACAGATAAGTTCTGCAACTATTCTCTACTTCTTTTTTTTTTTTAACTTTTTAAGAATTGTTCTCAAAATTGTACAAATATAAAAAAGTTAGCTTTTATTTTAAAATTTTAAATATATCGTAATAATTTTAAAACTTTTATTGTCAAAACACATTTTAAAGTAAACTTATTATAACCTTATTCTTTCAAGAAAAAATAAATAAAGTTATCTGTTTTCGTTATTTAAATTAAATTACATAAAAAAAATGGAAACTTTCAAACGAGCCTAAAAAAAGTTATATATAAAAACAAAACAAAACCAAGAAAAATAATTGTAACGGTTAAGAAATTATTTTTGGAAAAAACATCATTAGAATTAGAATTTAGATGACATGCTAAACACCACTTTGCTAAAGATCTTCATTGAAGCTCGGAGATTCCAATGAACTTCGCCTACTGGAGAAGTCATGGAAACAGACCATGTCTCAGCCAGAGAGAAACAGAGTAACATTTTATGTGAAAAAGGAGGAGAGATTCAATATGGGGTTTGCTCAAAATGGCACAAAATTAAGGACCCATACGATTATTTTAGCGATCAATCCAAATATTTGGAGATGAGAAATTGGGATTCGGTGGATTGTAAGGAACGGTAGATCGGAAGGAGAGGACTATTTTATTTTTATATAAATATTTTGAAAATGTTACCTTCGATAATGGAATATATGGGTGAAAATAGAAATGGGAAATGCAAAAAATGAAGAGTGGTCTGAAATAAAATTTGATTTTGCTTGGTACATTAATTAGTTGAAGAGATTGCTCACTCTTGCTTTAGTTTAGAGTTTTGAAGGACTTAAAGAAAGGCATTATGGGCTGTTACGGAGAGTGGAGAAGAAGAACGTTGAAGAAGACTGAAAGAATAAAGAGATAAAGAAGATCCGAGAGAGAAAGGTAGAGAAAAACATATAGATCCAGTTTATAAAAATTTTAGGGCTTAACTTTACCACGAAAAATTTCAAGGGTTTTAATTTTAGAGCTGATAAAAATTTAAAGGTTTAATTTTTACTATTGAAAGTTGAGGGGTTTAATTTTTTCATTTATAAAAGTGGGAGGGTTTAATTTTCACAATTGAAAGTTTATGGGTGTAATTGTAACCACTACTATAGTTGAGGAGCGGTTTTTCAATTTACCCAAAAAAAAATTGGATGACCAACATGAGCTTAGCTCGATAATTGACACATGTCTATGATCAAGAGATTATAGGTTCGAATCATCCTACTCACTCTTATACTGAAAAAAAGTAATAGAAAATATCTTTGAATATTGTCGAGTATAATTTAACGATTAAGACATTTACTTCTCTTTTTGATGATAGAGATTAAAGTCATGAGTCACATATTTGTTGTACGAAAAAATAAAATAAAAAAGAATATTACCTTAATTTTATTTTAGAATCCTATTCTAACTCAACTAGCTAATGTACGTAGGTTTAGTTGGGTTGAATCAAACTCATTCGAGTTGGTCGGTTCTTCTACCCAATTTAACTAAACCAAGTGTCCAACTGATCATTTATAGGTGGCTAAGTGAGTAAAATTAAGTATAAAATTTTAACTTTATCCAATTAAAAATTTAATTGATATCTTAGGTTAATGGTTACATGTGAATATTTTTATTAGCCAAGAAAGAACATTTTTATAGTGTGAAATTTTTATCCGCATTGGTTGTAAATTTAGCATAATCGAAATAAATATTACTATAATATTTATAAGACAATTATAAATATATAATTTCTTTTAAGTACAACATATGAGGGTGGAGGATCAAACTCATAACCTCTCGATTGTAGTTATATGTTAAGTTGAGCTATATTCGCTTTGGGAAAAGGAAAAATTCTAACAAAAGTAGTGAATGTATGTGTAACGCCCTATAGACCCATAATTCGGACAAGTATTTAAAATCTAAATTCGGCAGCTAATCTTTGTGACACTTTGATTTGATTTACATATAAATTGAATGATATTGTTATTTTAGATTTAAGTGTATATGATTTCTTCCCACTCCACCTAAAAAACGAGCTACTATTAAAATTTGTTCCTATTCAAACCAAGTCACATTTTTTAAAGTGAGTGACTCGTCTCATAAACTCAAGCACATATTATATCTAGAACCGATCGATATCGATTATTTTTTATCACTCTTTAATAATTCACCCTCTTAAATAAAATATTCACTAGAGCTTAACAACTTGAACATAATTCAATTAGTTAAAATATATACCTACGATAAAAAATTGAATATCGGAAATTTCGCCGCTAAAAAAACTCACTCCCAATTGTTGTATATCTTCGATTAAAAATGGGCTTCTTTCAAGATCAATCAAATCGAATGACGAATGCACTCTGCAATCGAAACCGACCCGATCCATATATCTGGTTTCAAACCCATTCCTTGTGGTACACTCCAAAGAATCAGAGAAACCCATCAGACGCCAAAACTTTCCATTACAGCCGATTCATCTCCATGTGAAAATTTTCCTTTCCCCCCACTTTTCTGGGCAAGCAAACAAAATGCATCTATCCATGGAAACTTTAAAGCCTTTCTTTCCATTTCCATTGAACCCAACACCAGGACTCGCCACTTTTTGGCGCGAAGCCCCTCCTGTTTCGCTCTCTGTTCGTCTGAATGATCGAAAAGCCCAGAATCCAACAATCAGTAAGCAAGTTCTTGGCGCCCAACTCCAGATTCCAGATGGGTTTTCTCCGATCGTAATCAGTATGTCAAAAAATTGAGGCAATGTGATGATTCTTCTGGATGTTTTTGTCTTCTAGGTATGAACTTTGCAACCGCACTTTCGGTTGCATAATGATTTTACTTTCCCTACATTTCGATTTCAAATTTGGGGTCCCTAAAAGGTGAGAGATGGCAATAGTCCTGGAAACTTCTAATGCTAAGGAAAATAAAACTTTATGGCTTTTATGTGTTCTTTTCTTGGAGTTTTTGGCCTGCCAAACAAGTCATTATTGTTGTTTGTTCACCCTCTGCCCACAAAGAAAATCCACATTGATTGATCTGTGCTTTTCACTTTTAACATTCTGTTGGATGGAATCTCTATGTTCTGTATCTTTCTCGCTTTGTGTTGCATATACCATAGTGTGTATTTGATGCTTTTTCCAATAGTTTTTCTTAGATGAATGCTACAAATGCTTGACACTTTACCATTGTGATTTGAAAGCTTGAATTATTGTGCCCGACCCAAATCGAATTAAATATTGTCCTTGGTGACTATGCCTGAAAGGAAAGAATAAAAATAGATTAAAGCTACTTTATTCATATTCCTCTCTAATATTCCCAAGGAATGAACCAAGCCAGAATCATGAGAAACTGCTGTCTACAGGCCAAAGTTATGCTCAAGCTGGTATTGAAACCAACCTTTTCTTTATCTGCTCATGAGGAACTGCCTTGCTTTTCTGCTTGTACAAGTCAAGTCTGCTCAAGCAATGAAGATTGAGAAGGTTTTTGAAGAAGCTGTATATCGTAAGCCCCCTTTTCTGATGCATTTCGGGCATTTTATGTCCTCTTTCTTTCCTACTTTTGCCCAAAATTGCCTGCGTCAGGGTCTGAGAGCCACTTTCATATGCAGTTTTCCTCTGATTTTGTTTAAGATCATCACGCTTTCATTCTTCGAAGTACACGATCAGTTGCTCAGAGAACTTGATTTCGATCTAAATCAAGTAACATTAGGTAAGCTTTAGATTATTTTTCCGCATGAGCTTAGATCATTTCTGATGGAATGAATAAATAGTTCAAAAGCTATTACTTCAGAGTTTCACAACCTAAAAAGAGAGTTTTCTCATCTGATATTGTTAGAATCCTTTAAATCTCTAATAACATAAACCTGTCTGCAGGTCTGCACATATCAGATTCAGAAACCAAATTTAGCCTTTTCCCCTTCTATTTTATAAGAAATCTTTCCCTTTTAAACCCCTCAAGTTATTGGTGACGAGAATCGGTGCTCTGGGGCATCTCGTTTGTTGCCCTGCAAAATTCTCTTGCTTGTTTATCCAATGGCTAAAACAGCATGCTTTTATTTCTCATCTTCTTTCCTATCTCTATGCTTCAAGTTTCTGAAAATGTTTTTGAGAAATAAATGAGGCTATTAGTACATGGCTTCTAAATCTGTAGGAGGATAATTTATATATCTTTCAATAATGTATATTTTAATATCAGATTAAGAAGGGACCCACTGGTACGATTAAGTTGTTTCTTTACCATCCACTAAGGATTATGTATGAACTAAAGAAAAATGAGTTTTTTGTATTTTGCAGGTGTGGATAGATAAACATGAGAACAATGGCAGACAATGGCATGGATTTTCAAATAGAGACCGATTCACTCCTTGGACTAAGTGAGTCTGGGAAGCTGACACCGGACTCTCCTCGAGTGTTGTCAATTCTTTCCTCCGTTCTTGAGAGGTCGGTTCAGAAGAATGAAAAACTATTGAAAAAACTCAAGAAGAAAGACACTATTACAATTTTCCATGGCTCTCGAGCTCCCACCATGAGCATTGGTCGATATATCGACCGCATCTTGAAGTACACATGCTGTGGCACTCCTTCCTTAGTTGTTTCCTACATATATATTGAAAGGTATCTTCAAAAGATTGATGCTTACCTAACTTCTTTAAACGTACACCGCCTTCTGATCACAAGCATCATGGTTGCAGCAAAGTTTACGGATGCCGGGTAAGTTCTAACGTAGCTTACTTAACTCTGTAATTCACTTGAGATGACAAGATTTTGAGCATGCCTATTATTCTGCAGTTTAGTTTTTTCAATTCACACCACAGTCACTTTCTTTCAGCTGGCTTACCATTAATCCATTGACTTGAGATCATATGAGGAAGAACCCATAAGTTCCAAGATTTACAAGAATAGTTGACATTTTTACTAGTGAATAATGGACTAACTTAATGTTTGAGTCATTTTTCAATTCGTCCCTACCGTAATCTTTTAAAAGTTCCAATTTCGACATTGTATTGATTTTTCTTCCAACAAGTCTTTATTGTCACCAAAGACACTCACATGGCCCCATCATCATCCTTCTTTTGAAGTTTAGCCACATTAGGGACTTGATTGAGAAAAAATTGATGTATAAAAAATCAAATCTAAAATTTAAAACCATTAGGGACGAAATAAAAAAAAAGGCTCAAACATTAGAGGCTAAATTATATACTTTGTTCAAAAAATGATTCTTGTTGCCATATTTACATGAATTAACAACAGAAACTGAATGGATCTTAGAAAATAAAGTAGCTAATAATGTATCAAAATGCAGCTCAAACCACAGAGTCGTTCATTCGACACCGCAAAATCAAATGGATACCATGCATCTTAACTGTCATAGTTCGGCGTGCCTAAAAACTCTCCCAATTTCTTAGCTTGGATGTTATTACAATATACTTTTTGTGCAAACAGCTTAATGTGGGTATGCTATGCAGGTGCTATAACAATAGTTTTTATGCCAAAGTAGGAGGAGTGAGCACAACAGAAATGAACAGAATGGAGATTGAATTTCTGTTCAGTTTGGACTTCAGACTTTATGTCACTGCAGATGTCTTCAGGGCTCACCGTCTGCAGCTCGAAAAGGAAGGCCTTGGGGAAAACCAAACCGATCTTCGAGCAGCTAACAAAACTCGGACTAAATGTTTACCTCAAATTGCAGCCTATACTTGCAGAGCCATTTGAAATCAAAAGCTCTCTCTCTCTCTCTAAGTTTCATGGTTAGTCTATGTTCAACCTCTGGAGTTGTATGGAAACTTTTGAAAGCTTCAATTTTGAACCAAACCCAGAAAGTAAGTAGAGCCAATGGGAAGACGAAAAGATGGGATTGTAGAGATTCAATGGAAAATTTTTCTGATGAACTTGAATATCTTATAATTCAATAATGATTGTTTGAGACTGGAGGCCCTACCATCTTTTTCTTTTTTCCTTATGCTGATTATGTAATATGTTTACCTGAGAATTCAACTTTCTGTTATCCAAAATCTTTGGAGATACCTTCCAAGGTTACATGAGTTGAAAATTTACTAACTTAAAATCTTCTAGTCTTACTGAACTAATATTAGGACATTGAGTGCCAGACCTACCCGTCGATGTGAGCTCTTGGGAAGGGGCTCCCTTGAATAGTTGAATTTATTGATTTCAATCATATTTATTGTTGATTCAGAAAACTCAATTGTCAAATTCTAATGGCTAAAGGTTTAATTAATGTTTAATATGAAGTTTGTTGAGGCTCTCTAACGATAGAAACAAATGGTTGGTGACAATAAAGAAGAAAAGCAATAGGGGCTGTCTTTTTATGCGTTGGTATATTTCTTTTATGAGCTCGAACTTTTATCGTTGTATAAAATAATGTACATATCAAATATATTTTGGAGATATTTCTTTTCTAAATCAGCTAGAGTTTTGATTGTTACTAAGTATCATAGTTGAAAATTTTCTACAAATAAGAGAAACTAAATGATATGTTCATTTTCTTGGAGTACAGAAATATTCACATCGACTTATGCGGTTTGGCCTAATTTTAAGTCCTAACTCACCCTTTGTGGACAAACTTTGTGAGGGAACCATTAAGTTTTCATAGCATTTGATTCTCACCGATATTTGTGTTACTATAGCCAACATTCTCACCCACTCTAAATCCTAAATGGAATCTAAAGACATGAGATTCATATATAAATATGCTATCTATTTAAATACGTTCGATTGATCCATTCTCATGATTATAATGTACATATTCAAGAACCGTATAATTTCATTCTATTATTTTTAAAAATCATCTTAGTTATAACAACTAACAAGTTATTATAATGAATAATAGAATAGTATTTATTAATTAGAAACTCAAAATTTTAAATTATATAGTGGCACACAATTTTTAATTGAATCTATATATTCTATTATTTTATTCTAGATTATTTTCTAAATTAAAAAAGTTCACTTGCCATAAAGTTGGGAAATTTATATAAATTCTATGAAAACTTGCATATAATTAATTGTTTTTACACTCCACCCAAAAAAAAAAAAAAAGATCTCATCGATTAGTCATAGGCATAGTACCTATTTAACTAGAACTTTGTACCAAAAACAAAAACTAACTTCAAAAATAAAATTCAATACATCTTATTCTATTTAATTCATGCAGTTTTTTTTAATATCAATTGATGCAGTTAACAATATTAACAACAGCTAAATAGACTAATCTAATATTAAATATATAACAGCCAGCATTTCATTAAAAATAAAAATAGACCATTAAAGGAAATATAGAACAAATGGCTAGAATTAGAATGTGAATTTTACCATTATACTTCAAAAAAAAAACAAACAATATATTATATATAACACATTAGAAAATTAATTTTCTACCATTACCTAAACAAAAATTACATTACTTAATATTAATTAATATCAATGTCGTAACATAAATGTTAGATTTAAATAGTGTTTTAATCAATGTATTTACAATGTTTGTTTAATTTAATCCTTATATTTTTTTTCGATCTATGTACTTTTTAAAAGCGATCATTTTGGTCCATATTTACAAAATTTGAAACCAAATTTATAAACTTTTTAAAAGCAATCATTTTGATTCATATTTACAAAATTTGAAACCAAATTTAAAATATAGTAAAAATCTTTGAATACAAATTTATGATTATATTTTAAGAAATTTATTGAGGTAAGTACCATAAATTACAAAATGAACATTTTAAAAGCACAATAATTAAAATAAACAAAAATACAAGAACCAAAATAGACGTTTGAAAGTATAAGGACCAAAACTAAGAATAAAAAAAAATGAAAATAATATTTAAACCTAAACATTAACACAAAGTTGACTCACATTCTAATTCCTTTAGGCCTATAAGACATAAATTCATAAAACTTTATTTTCAGATATTGTCGAACAAAACTAAAATCACAAACCCAACCTAAATCTTTTGTACATATAGAGACCAATAAAAATCAATAAAGAAACTGAAGAAAACATGAAAAAAAAAAACAATAATTTGCACAGATTTAATATTTCCTTAGCAAAAATTTTCATTTCCCTTCTTGAATGACTGGTCTGATTGTACAACCATAAACCCTAGCAAAAAGAGAGATAAACCCCTATAGCATAATAGGGTTTGACAATATACTGATAACTTAAAATTATTATACAGAAAAACCAGAGAGCTAAAACTACAAGTGCGCTCTTTTGATTGAAAATTGCAACTTATCTATTATATATCTAATAAGCCAACTCATGAAACCAAAGGAAGTCGGAGAAAAAGTATAAAGATTTAGGATACCAACCATATCTAAAGAAAAATGATGCATTGTCGATTGTCATTGCCCTTTCATCAATTAGCTGGAAGAATTCTTCCTCGCGACATAGACACGGTAAGCGGCCAGTCCTACGACCGCTACAGCAGCTCCGACTGTGTCAAGCACATTACAAGATCAGATATGCAAATTCATCTAGGTAGGGTAGATCATCAAATGAAGTAAGTTGAAACGTTTATCGGAATGAAGTTAATAGTCGTCAATGTATTTTTTTAATTGAAAACCAAGCTTTCCCCATGGAAAATAAAAGAAAACAAAAGGGTATACAAAAAGACAGCCCAAAGAGCCAAATCAAAACCAGACTATGGATACAAGAAATGGCTAAAATTATAGACTTAAAAGGCCTACGAATTGAGTCAAAGCTTAATAAATTTACAACTACATAGCAGAGTTAATTCATTGACACTTGAATCATAAGTGCGGAGGTTGTTTGAGAGCTTTTTCCAAAAATGTTTTCTACCTCTATTATCCACCATGCTATAATCGTGCAAAAGTTAACATAATTATACACTTCAAAGCACCATTAAAAAACCTTTTATTTAGGAAGAAAGAATCATGTTAGTTCTAAAAAACAAGTTATGCGTGAACAAATACAAAAAAAAAAAAAAAAAAAAAAAAACCTTCTAAAAACTAGTTTTTCAAAGTCTAGTTTCAAGACATACGATGGAAATCAGACATTCAAACGTGTTTTCAATAAATTTCAAAAAACTGTTCTTCAAAAAGCTACCAAGGATGATGGACTCATCCATGCAACCAGCCACCGAAGAAAATTTCATCCATAGCAGTGCAAGTTAATATTCATTCTCAAATAGGTCCTCGTATGTTGAATCATGAATGCAGGGCGAAACTAAATAAATCAGAATACCTGAAACAAACATAAGAGAGCGGTTTATGAGCTTGTGGTACTGCTTGCGACTTCTGCCAGCCTCAGTTTCGGGTATGCTTAGATGAGGGTGCTCTGCAGCTGATGCAATTCTTCGGAACACGTTATTGAAATCACCCAATTTTGTGCTGATAGGTATTGGAGCTTCTATACCCATATCTTGGCTCACCTACCAAATTGCATTGGGATTATTATGATAGACGACAATGATAGTTAAAGATTCAGGATTTCATAGCAGTCATGACTAGAATACTAAATTCCAACGGTCATGGGCAGGCCAATTAAGACAATTATTAGGAAGTGGACCAACAAAAAGTGGATCAAAGAAAAACAGTAAAAAGATTCAATACTTTCGAAGTACATCGTATTGCTTTTTTTCTAATTTAGTAGAAGACCAAGTTTCATTAAATCAAATGAAAAAATATAAATAAGGACAATATGAAAACAAAGGCTCGACTTTGCTCAAGAATATTGTTATCACAGATACAGAATTTGATCAACTGATTCTAATAGGATAAAGTAAATAATCGCTTCTCCTATATGAGAGATGAAGTGGATATGAGCATCAAACAATTGTAACAGTAATACTACATTACTTTTACTCAAGAAAACAGTATCATTATTTTTCCTCAAAAATAAAAGTTTATGGTGAACCTGAAACCTTTATTCTGATTCAGTCGAGATATCAGAGATATCAATACGGCAAATAGGTACGACACATGAAGAAAAAAATTTACCCTTGTAGAATCTTGTATCGCCAAGGGAAATGAATCGAGATCATCTTTGCCAGCAACAATTAAACAAGGCACCTCATAGCCAGTATCCTCACCATGACTGGCAACTTCAACCAGTAAATCAGTTGCTTTCTTCCAGGAGGACTCATCGGAGCTGGAAAAGAAAACAAAGTTGGTAGTCTGCAATTGGAACTCGAAAGTTTCTTGGCCATAAATATATAACAAACTGATTTTAATAATAGTAATACATGATTTGTCTTTATGTTAATAGAAACAGGAATGCTATAAAAAGATTGCAGAAAAGTCATAATAAAAATATTTTAAGCTACGTTTTATTTTTTTTGATCGAAAGTTACGTTTTGAAGTCACACCACATCAACACACCCAAATAATACTTAACCGAACCATCAAATATGGGTGTTGCCAGGATTTTAGTATTGTGCAGTGCTAGTAGAAGCTCCGAACCCTTAAGGGGTTGAAAGGTACAAAAGCAGAACTTCTACTAGTCCATGCAACAAGATAACCAATCATTAACAAGAAGAAAAATGAAAAAGAAAAAAACTTTGAAATAATTTGTTACTGAAGCCTTGGGGCACACCATTCCTAGAATTGGTTGGAGATAAACTGGAAGATGCTTGAAGAATCGTTTAAAGTCTTGGGACTTCATTAAATTAAATAGCTCTCATCGTGTCCTTTTGTAATTATAATTCCTTTTGATTTACACCAATTGGAGTAGCTCTTTGAAATCTCCCGTAAGAGGTTGGGTGAGTGCCCCATTCCTTTTTCATTTATCAATGACAAGGACAAGCTCATAAAATGAAATTATAATGAAGAAATGAAATGATTGGAAATCAAGATAGAAGGGCACAAGGTTATAATAAATTTGCTACACCTGGACCTTCTTTTCTCTTTTCCAAATACAAATACCATTTTCAAATTCAGAAATATATAATATTATCATCCTAATATAACATAAAGTTGTAAATACGCAATGAATGTTTCCGTAATTCATTGGGTTGTTTGAGAAAAGAAGTTTACCTGTCATGCACAAATAGTGCAATGTCACAAGCAGCTAAAGACTCTTTGCCAGACAACAATTTTTTCACTCCATCTTCAGGTATCTCCCTCAAAATAAGGGTTCTTTTTGTTCCCTTCAAACCAAGTAAAGAAATTCACATAAAAAGAAGCTATAATCAGATAATAGCAAACAGCATAGTTCCCTAACAACAAAAATAAAAATAAAAACAAATATCGATCATTTCATTTTATACCCCAAAAAATGACAATCATTCTATTAATGGTTGAGCCTATGCATGCAAAGCAAAGTAATGAAAACTGCTTTGTAGCAACAACTTAAATGGTTCATAAAATTATGCATCTTCGATAAAGGTAAACAAGTAATACATCTGAGCAACAGAAGTCTGCAGTCCCTTTAGGAAATTCGATAATACCTACAGAATGTGAACCAAAAATATTCTCAAAAAGCATCAATTTCTTAAACAACTTTAGTTACTCGATCAATTACAGAAAGTATCTAAACATAAGAATACAATATGGTAGGCGGTAGCTACACCATATTTTGCCAACTTGAATATGTACCATCTGAAAATCATCATGAACTCTCTCCTCCTGGTTTAATTGCATCCAATTTTATCATTTGTGAACATATGATATATTAAAACCTTGAAAAATGAAATACGGATCCATATTTTATCAACTTATCAAAACATGGACGTATAAGCACTTACTCCAGGTTGGTCAACAACATTTACAGCATAGCGTTCTTCAGAAGTAGGAGTGTAAGTCTCAGAAAATGGCCTGTGTGTTACATCAAATTCTTAAAAACGTGACTTGATCTATAACAAGTACTGTAGCATTAATGGCTTAAACAACTAGATAAGTACACAATATTGATAGTACCTTCCAAGAAATGCATCTAATAAAGCAGATTTCCCAGCCTTCTTAGGCCCGAACACAAAGCACTGAAGGACATTTCTGTCCAATTGTTGCTTCTTGCGGTCCAATCGCCGTTTCCTTGTCACACGAATAGCAGTTGACGGATCACTAGAGTAACCAATGTATATCAGGTTCTCTATGGTGTAAACTGGGTCTAGGAGTGTCATGAGAGACCACTGCAGCAATTCAAGAAGAATAGACTACTAAAATACGCTTCTTTTAGAAGAAATTTATCCATCTCAAAACAACAACCTAGAGGGAGGGGGCCTTGAATGGAAAATATAATACATAAGTAACAAATGGTAAAAGAGATATGAAATACATCAGGTTATCAGGGAAATTTGTATTAAACACTCAGGTTACAGACATACCAGTGATAAAAAGTCATCAATTGATAATCCTCCCATTGCATTTCTCTCCGCAGAATCTCTGTATGGAGCTCCATTCCAAGGACTGGAGTTTCAAAGCGAATGTTGCAAGTCCAAGAAATCATGTAAACTCATTAGCATGCCGAAAAAATAAATCATGCTGGAAAATTATGGTTGCCAAAATAGTCAACTAATAAACGTTGGAAAAAATATTGAAAACCTAATTCGTATGAATGGATAAGACACAGGATCTAATCAACCGCAAGTTAAATATGACAGGTCATTTACAACAGATCAAGACTATAATACTAGAAGTAGGCAAAAAGGACAATATTCTTTAGCAAGAGCATATTCAAGAATGTGAATGTGCACTCAGATTTTGATACTTTTTATGAGGATTTACTTTTTGGTACTCACTAATGGTGTAAATCTTCTCCCTCTAATTACACCATTCCTCTTTACGTAGCAACTGGTAATTTCCATTGGGCTTGGGCTAAAGCTTTCCTCCTTTTTTTTCTTTTGTGATTTTATTCATCAATTAAAATTTACCTTCTTTACTACTCAACCATAGAACAAAAACAATTTGAGGGTTTTAACTTCCATTGGTCTTGGGCTGAAGTTTTATTTTTTTTTATTTTATCATCATGAACATTGAAGAGAACGAAATTTATAAAGCTCCAAAAAAAATTCCAACAAAAAGAAAGAAAAAGAAATAATGACAATACACTTGGACGCTATATCAGTTTGTAGAAGGGGAGTCACTTTTCACTTATTTGATAAAGATGCACACAAAATCAATACGTTCAAGAGAAAAATAACCCAGTTGGAATTAATTACAACAAGAGACAATAACAAAACAATTTAAAAATTAAACATGAAGATGAACGGTAAATTTTTTATGTCAGAAATGCCTCCCAATTCCCTCTCCTTGCCATTAGAAATTCTGGAGTTTTCATGTAAACGAGATACTTGTTCCCTATCCTAAAAATAAAAAACAAAAAATAATATGGAGTTTCTTTCTATCCATATTATTGATTTATTGTGTACAAATTAATGTCTCTACTTGGTGTCTAAACCACAAGGTTTTCTTTTATAACTACAGTCTAACGATGCTCAGTGATTGAAAAGTTGTCCTTCATTAGTTTTTTCTAAGGTGGGGGCTTCCTCATCCCCCGGCCTTTAAGCTGTTCTTTCCTCTCAATACACTTACATCGTTTCCTATCGAAAAAATAATAATAATATGGAGTTTCTTTCTATCCAAATGACCCAGAGGTTGGCTTTAACAGCGATCACCCTATAGGATTTTTGCTCTGTCCTTAACATGTGATGTTCCAATATTTGGATCAAGTTATCCTCAGGCAGAAATCTTTCCACTGTGTTGAACCCCTTATGATAAGCAGACGAGCAAAAGGAACTCAACTTTAATAGGCAGTCATCCTTTCCAAGTTACCTGCAGAAATCCTTTAGTCATGGTAGATATTGAATCTGCTAGTTTACGAGTGAATAAACTACTAAAAGGTAGCCCGAGGCCTGAAAAGACGAAACAGTTTTATCTTTCCTTCTACATGGGCACACCCTACTTAACAGTTCAAGTAATGCCCTGAAAGGCTGAATTCACAAAACTCAGGAGTAACTGAGATCCCTTCTAGTTGTGTTCCATTGGTTCTCCTTCGCACATCACTTCCACATAACTCTTTGGGTTCTGCTACCCCAAAAACACGGGAATTTCAGCCTAAGTGATTGTATGGTTGATCATCCACCCCTTATCTTTCAAAAACCAAGTCCTATTTCCCCCACCCACTTTGGCCAATTAGAACTCTTCAACGATAGGTCTCAGTTTAGAGATTTTCCACCATTGACTCCTCCAACTTCCGTGCCTTCTTTCATAAAGCATGGTTTCTCATAAAAAAAAAATATAATAATAAACAAAAAGAAAGAAAGAAAACTGTATCTTAATTAATAAATAACATATTTCAAAAAAAAATGAATGAGAAAATTACAAAGATATTTTCCTGCTCAATGCACAAGGATGCTATTTTTTAGCTTATAAGAATTTGAATCATAATCCCCCAAAATGATATGCTAAGAAAACTACCAGATGCTTTGAAGCAAAGTATTAATACCTCTCGGGTGCGGTAGAAAATAGTTCTTCAAGATCACGAGGCCGTAAGACACCATCCTGATGGGCAAAGAAAAAGGTATGGAGGTGATCAATAGTTTTGGGTATTTTTTAATAACTACTTGGCTAGTAACAATAATCTATAAGCTAGACTCAAAGCACAAACAGTTAGAATAAAACAAACCATCAGTTGAGAAAACAAAAATAAACTAAGGATTTATATATGAAGTAACAGACTAATACATACACCATCACCATCATAGAGTTCAAATATTCCCCTTAGAAACTCGATAGCTTCATTTGTCAGCTCCACACTCTACAGAAAGAACAGTCATCAAATAAGAAATATAATAATATGGGACACTACTAGAAAACGTTAAATAAAATTGATACAATTACTAAATATATATATTGGCAATGCAACTATGTGCTAGCTTAACCTAGAGAAAAGGCTATTGGTGGCAAGGATAATCCTCATATCAACTGGACCCCGATGAAAGAAAAATAACTAAATCCTAACCTTTTTTAGTAAGATATATCATTCCTCAAAAAGGAAAATACAAAACAATGAGAAAACAATAAATACTTCCTAAAACTATATTAAAGAAAATCACTCCAATTGAAAGTAAATAATTTAACATCCTAGATCTGAATTCCATTCATCCATCCATGAAAACTTAATTGTTTCCACTCAAAAAATATGGGCTACATGTACAATCTTAATTTAGAGCCTGCTCCACAAACGTGAAGAAAATAACTGTTTCCAGAAAAATCTAGGAGGGATGATAAATATCCAAAATTGTATAAAATGTTGAAATGTTATATATAGTACAATTCATGATTATCAGTATGGTGTTATCACCCTATTCATAATTTTTTTTTTTTTAATAACTGGGAGATAGATTAGCTCCCATATATCCAGGGGCACCCACGCCCGCCCCAAGGCTCGGACCCAGGAGACAACCTATTCTACAGAAGTCGATAGGACCACTACATAAATTTTTATGACCTGATCTGGAGCTCTCTTTCCAATAGCTGGTATTAGTTCATCTGCAAGTTTGATATCGTTGTTGTACCCAAACTTCCTAAGTACAGTCCATGTTGTCTCCAAACGCCCCTTCTCTATAAATAAAGCATGAAGAAAGAGGAATCCTGTCAAAGTGAGCCCACGATCATTCACTCCTTCAGGAAGTTTTTCTTGTACAACCCTTTTAACCCCCACAATTTCAGAAGGTTGTAAAGGAGCATTGAAACATTTGACCTGATTACAAGATTAACAAAAAAATAAATAAATAAGAGCTTCATACAGACAAGCCAGCCATTTTATGCACAAATATTTGAAAATGTCAGACAATGTAACTAGTATATAAAATAAATAGTTAATGAGGTGGCTGCCAAAATTTTGGTAGACTATCATAATGGATACCTGAAAATCGTTCAGCTCAGCATCACTCAAAGCACCGTCTTTATCATGATCACAAAGAATAAATATCCGTTTCAGCGCTCGAACACATCTAGGCTTTAGAGTTTGCGTTTCTTGATCAAAAAGTGGGCCTGTTGGATGAAGTACAGCTTTTTGGGCATAGTAAAAAACCTCAGGAATCTGCCATTGAAAAATGAAATGTTGAAAACACGTGATTCTGTCGCTTTAAGAATGAACTACACAAAAATTTTCATCTAAGAGCTATGATGGTAAGGTTTCCACATAAGCACAAAAAGACTACTCAGCAATGAATTATCACGGACCAATAAACGAAATTGGATGCAATTTCAAGTTTTAGCTAAATGTGAACTAAGAAAACAGATAATAACATAGAACAGTCAACACAATTTCCTTTTCCTTATACAATCCTGAGTAAGGAAACTACAAATATACCTGAATATGTTTAAATGCCGAACACTCGATGCATGTTTCAATTTCTCGAAACTGCTGCATTATTGGGGACATAACCTGCTCCAAGCTAACCTGCTGGTTCTCATCTCTCAAATCCAGCTTACAGCCAACCACTATAACTGGAACCCTCACCTGCTCATTTAAACCATCATAGTCTACATCAATAAAATGACCAAAACAACATGTAAAATACTGAGCTGATTTCAGGAAGGCTACACTTAACTTTTCATATTAAAGAGACTAGTCGAGATAAACTTGTTAGGTTAGCACCAACCTCATGGATTTCATTATAAAGTCATTTTCCATCCACCAAGGTCCAAGGAGGGAGTAAAAGTTAACTAACCTCCAATTGCCGAAGTTTAGGAAGCCAAAAAGTACTCAGTCGATCAAGGGTCTGAGGCTGGTCACAAGCATAAGTTAGCACCACTGCATCAGCTCGCTTAAGTTCTTCAGCAACTTTTGCACTATCCTCAGTGCTGGGAAAAAAGCAAACAATCAAAAGCAGAACTTTAGAGACTTCAAAAATGTACTCAAGGCCTTATGACAGGCAAGAAGTATGACACTTTAGAAAAAGTTCCTGAGCTTTATTTTCCTTCGGAAGTTAAGATAAAAATTGCATTAAAGCAAGCATATAAAATACAAGAATGGGACGGTGGAGCAGTCTTGTCTAACCTATACTACAAAGCTAAGCAGATTAGAAAATATCGCCACAACTAGGAAGAAGAATTTGGAAATAACAAAGATCACAAATGTGCTAGGTGAAATCGTATCCACTCCCAGAGCTCTCCTATATCACAATCTAACTCCTCAAAAACCTTCCAGATTCTTACTAATCAAGTTCCCACAGGATGGCAGAAGCAGTCTCCGTGGTTAAATGTAGAAGCGGCAAAGAAGAAAGTAGAACAAACAATACCAATTTTCCAACTCTCTCTTTTCTGTTTAATTTTCACTCATAAAGGGCACACGTTAGAGGTATGTACCACGTGAATAAAAGGTATGCATATATCCTGCCATAGTTAGCAGAATTCGCCTATGATTTAAAATTGGAAACTACCCATCTCAAGTCCATAATACTAAAAGGCAGTATTTATAGCTCCAATAGCACATTCCTTTCGTAAATAGTCACAGCATCAAGGCGGAACCAAAAAGAAAAAGAACATAAAAAATAATACCGGGATGAAGTATCGATGATAGTGGTAGGAACATGATCTGGGTAAAAATCTTCGGGCAGCCTCGTCGGTGGCAATACTGGCGGGACATTCACTGGAAAATTCTCCGCCGCAGCAGTTACGATCAAGCTCGACTTTCCGGTTCCACGGTCCCCAGCAATAACTATGCGAACCCCGGTCCTGCCACCTGAGTTTGCAGTTCCAGCTGGCGCTCTAGCCATTGGAAGTCTAAAACTACATAAACGAAATCCAAAAAACCTTCAATGACTAGAGAATTTCATCGAAACAGACAAAGGAACATTAGCAGACAAAACAAAAACCGGATTCTTCGACACCTCAAAAAGAGAGGGAAAAAATCACAAATCCTATGAAATTGCGGCGACTGAGAGACGCAGAATACCATCAGAGTAAAGCGTTCCAGAGAGTAAAAATCAGTGAAAGCATAAGAGAAGGAACAACGAATGAAGGCTGATATCGTGGTTGGAAGGACATCGACCTGGAATCAGAAAGGGCGAAGAAACTGACCTTTGTGACGATTCTATTTGAAGCTATGGAACTTCAAAAGCGCCACCAGACGCGGAGGCGTCAGCAGCACCGGCGACGGCGATGGGGCGGAGCTGCTGGCGGAAGTGGCAGCGGCGGCTATGGATGCGTCGGGAAGAAGATATAGAGACACAGAGAGAACTGTGGTTCGCAGAGAGACAAAAAGCTCCTTCGCCTTTCTTGCTTCCTCTTATTTTCTTGGTTTATTTTTCAAAATATGAAAAAATAAAAATAAAATAAAATTATTGTACTCTACTCTCTGAATCGCTATAACGTGACCGGCACGTGCACGGAGTTTTTATTTTTCCGATCGATATTGGGCTTCCCTCGGCCCAATTATCTTTTCCTATTTTAGGTTTATGGAAAATGTTTTTTTTTACTATTTTTAGTACAATAATTTAAAAATATGGAAGATTAAACCAGAGAAAAATACTAAATATCAATTAATACTATCTATACTCATTTGGTTATATTATTTTATTGTTTCGTTTATTATTCTTATTTTAATTTTAATATCATTTGAAGTACTCTTTTATTTTAAGAGTTTTATATTGTCTAATATATAGCATAAATGTATCGTTGTATTTTAATCTAACGGAAATGTAAAATTTGGGATTTAGTTAGATAGATCTGGAAGGAAATAATATGTGATAAAAATAAATAATTAAATAATCTAAAATTAATTAAAATGGCAATTTTCAAGATCAAATCCCGGATCATATACAAAGCAAATTAGGAGGCAATTAGAATTCAAAAAAAAGGAAAAAGAATAACGATTAAATTATTAAAATAACTAAAGAAATTAACGGGCACTCTATTATTGGGAATTTTTTAGAATTAATATATTATCTATCAACGTATGGGCAATTTTGAAAAATAAGTAACTTTGATATATTTTAATATTTTTGTTTTTTTGTACAAAATATTTAATGATGTATAGATCCTGAGAAAGATAGGATAGAGAGATAAAATTAAAAAATTAAAATAAAAGATGAACAGTCATGCATATTTACAATCAATTTTAATCATATTTATAACGCATACAAAATATTTAAATATTTTTTTCATGTATTTTTTGTTTTTTTTATAATTGACCGTCAAAGTTTTGCTCTCTTATACCTCGGCATAGTTTAATATATTCATTTGTTTTTATTTTATAATAATAATATACTATTTTGTTTTATTTAACCTCGTGCTAAATTATAGCTTTATTGTTTTAATGTCACATAAATGTTTAAATAACAATATAAAATGACATTAGTTAATTTTAATTAAAATTGAATTATATATAAGAAAAAGCTAATCTAAATTATAGCTAACATGGACCATATTTATTAAATATAAATTAACTGGTTAAGGGCAATCAATAACTATAAGGTAAATAATTGCTCATTTAACACCTCGTTTGAATTCAAAATAAAAAATAAATAAAACTATCATTGAATCAATATTAAAAATTAGATATGTAGTCGATGAAATAAATTAAACTGACTATTTGTAATTTAATTTAAGACTGAAATCTGAAAGGCCACTTGAATAGCTGTGAACACCAATGTCAAAGAGCCACAAATGTTTATACAAGATCATGGTCTGTTAATATTTTTTTTTTTAAAGACCAGCTTGGATCACGTTAATTACAAATAATAATAATAATTATTCTCAAACGAGTCTATTTAAGTGATAATTGACCTATACCTACAACCAAAGAGAGTTGTGAATTCGAATCCCACAACATATTATACTAAAAAAATTATTATTATTATTATAATCAAAGTGAGCATAGTTTAGTATGACAACGTTTTATAATATGTATTGGAGTTTAGATTCGAGTAAAAAATAGAAAGAAAAAGAGTGGCTTTTGGAAGGGGTAAAATACTGTTAAAACAATTCATGGAGTTTTAACAAAATCATAAGAACGAAATTAAAATTAATTAAGTAAAAAGGAGCATTATTAGCGGTAATTTGACGTTTAATTTCTGAAAACAAGAAAATGGTAAAAAAGTTACCTTTTTTTTTGTTCATACAAGACAAACCAAACGGGGCCTAGAAATGGAGCGATCTTCTCCATCGATCCAGACGCCGCTAACCCGATCCGACGGCCGAGACGCGAACGGTGGCGCACGTTTTTTCGAGTCTAGAAGACGTCACCGGCCACGCGCTCCCTCGTTTTCATTTCATTTCCGCGGCAATTCCCCGTTTTCTTCCTCTGATCTCTCCATTTAAAGCCTCGCCTGCCCGAACAAGAGAATTCATTTTGAAATTCCTTGAAATTTCACACACACAGAAATAGAATCATGAGTTTTGATCTGGAATCGCTGTCGGAGGCGACTTCCGGTGCGATCGGTTCGCTCGTCAGCACCACCATCTTGTACCCACTTGACACCTGCAAGTCCAAGTACCAAGCCGAGGCTCGAGCCCATGGCCAACAGAAATACAGGTCGGCCCACTATCATGTTTTGCGTCGATTCTTGTTTTTCTTGATCTGGGTTTGAATTTTCCCCCTGTGATCGTGACATCTTAGTTACTTGTTTTACTTTCAAATCATGATCCCGGGTATCATTACTGTAATCCTTACAATATTCTCAAAGTAATTGCTAATGGGGTATCTAATATGCATTTGGAGCTCTTTTTTCCCACCTTATTTGACCATATGATCTTTGAAAATCTTTCCCGGTAGCGATCCCATGACTCCCACAGAGCTTGTAATTTGATGAATCCATTGGTTGTACTCTGGGTTTTATCGGATTATCGAGGGAATTTGAGCGCATTTGAAGCGGCTGGCTGGTGAGCTGTGGGAAGCTTGGCATGAAATCATTTACGGCTGTTTCAGTTTCCTTGAAATCTGGATAATCAATGGCTTGTTACTTAATTTATTGGTTACGTTACAAATTTAGTAAAAAACTGGAAGTTCAAGATTGGGTTTAACAAGTCTCTAAAGTTTCGTGTTTATAATAGGTGCCATAACTTAAAAAAAGTCTCATAGGTCATTGAACTTTTAATTTTGTGTCTACTTTGTTGTCAAAATGGTGCTGCTCCAATGATAGGGAAACTAATTTGATGCCATTATATTGTTTTGTGTAGTTCTCATTTTTGTGTCTCTATTGATTCAATTGGTTTTGGTTTGTGTAGGAATCTTTCAGATGTATTATGGGAGGCGATAAAATCGAATCAAGTTCTTTCGCTGTACCAGGGGCTGGGGACCAAAAATCTACAATCTTTTGTTTCTCAGTTTCTGTACTTCTATGGGTATAGCTACTTCAAAAAATTATATATGGAAAGAACTGGTGCTAAATCAATTGGAACAAAAGCGAACCTGTTACTTGCTGCTGCTGCTGGAGCTTGCAATGCCATTTTGACTCAGGTTGATTCTCGGTTTTTGCTTTATTATTATTTTTTTTGTTATTAGCTTATTATTATTATTTGTTTGGGATATGTGAAATGTGTAAATTCGTCGATTGGATTTTGAAAATGAGACAAAATCGCTAAAAAAGGGAAAATAAAATAATAGATTTCCACTTCTTATATGATATGAGTTGGAAGTTGACATATGACTTCTTTTTGGTTACCTTGAAGAGTGAGTATGATGATTGTAACTTTATTGTAAATTTATTCTTATATGATATAGAATTTGGGCAGTCCTTGGAAGTAAAATAAGGTTTTAGCTTCTTATTTATTCAGATGTCCTCAGTTGTCAGTTCAGTGTGAGCTACTTGATTAGAATGAACGGATGGAGAAAGAAAGGAAGGAAACTAAGAATCATTTACTTTTTTATTCATGAACTTCTCGTTTCAATCTGCACCGCTTGTTAATAGAGAGATTTGATTTTAGTGCAATATAGTGTGCAACCTCGAGCTGCGAAGTTTGAACATCATCATATATAAACTTCCAAAGCCCCTTTGTGAAATCTTGCATGGACAAGAACAAAACTAGATGAAATATTGAAGTTTAACCAACCATCTTGGTTTGCCCTTGTGTAGCCCTTGGATACAGCCTCCTCAAGAATGCAGACAAGTGCGTTTGGAAAATCAAAAGGGCTTTTCAAGACCCTGACAGAGGGCACTTGGAGCGATGCCTTTGATGGTCTTGGAATTTCTTTGCTGCTGACTTCCAACCCTGCCATTCAGGTACTTGTCCCTGACTAGGCGAATAATTTTCGGTCGTCTTGTCATCCGTTTAATTTTACTCGTGCAACTGAAAGAATACAAGCATTGCGATGTTCTCTTAATTTAGCTTCTTTTAAACATTCGAGCACCATAGATTTAACACATTCACTTTAATTTAATGCAGTATACAGTTTTTGATCAGCTGAAACAGAACCTCCTCAGTGGAAAACCGAATAAAACAGAACAAGGTTCATCTCCAGTTGTACTGTCTGCATTTACAGCTTTTGTATTAGGCGCAGTCTCGAAGAGTATTGCCACCATTCTGACATATCCCGCAATCAGGTGCATAACTTTTTCTCCATTCCTTAAAAATCCCATATCATTATCCTTTTGAAACTGGCATGCTGAACCAATTAAGGCTCTTTTTCTGCTCACAGGTGTAAGGTGATGATCCAAGCTGCAAATGATGACGAAATCAAGAAAGATCGGCGGAAAGTCCGCAAAACTGTTCCAGGTGTTGTCCATTCTATATGGAGAAAAGAAGGAATACTAGGATTTTTCAAGGGATTACACGCACAGATCTTGAAGACTGTACTAAGTTCAGCTCTACTTTTAATGATAAAAGAGAAGATCTCTGCAACCACTTGGGTTCTAATACTTGCAACCAGAAGGTATTTATTTCTCACCAGGACTAAACTAAAAAGTAGCTGAAGGTGTTAATAAAAGGACCAAAAACCTGTGAAGAAGAAGAAGAAGAAGAAGAAGTAATAACATGGGAATAAACATCATTCCCATTGGAATAATGCAAGCTCAGTTAATTTTTACCAAAATAAACATCTACTTAATGGAGTCCAGTATTGAATGTTGAAGCTACTGGCGTGAAGCTGTTTCTTTTCTTTTTTAGAGGATTCTGTTCAGTTAGAACGTGCCATAGGCTTGAATAGATTAAGCCAATGCCATACAGCTAAATTTTTGTATGTAACTTAGTTTGTAACTAGAGATTTCAACATAGACAAATTCTTGTTGAGTTGGTCTTAAGATTGGTGAAGGTAATGCAAGGAGTGTGGCCCCTGATAGCTCCATTACGAAAAGAAAGCATTCTCTTGAATTTCTATAGCCTTGGATTAAATAATCAAAAGTGATTTTGAAAAATTTTCAAGTGCCAGTTCCGGAATTATCTGTAGTGAACTGTAGGAAGTCAGAAGTACAGGCTATGGATCAATTGTTGACTAGTCAAATGAAATTTTATGGTAGGATTAAAATTTTTATTTCATTGGTGTGTAAATTTTTTAGGAACGGATTTGTAGATTGAAATGTAGGAAAATACTACTGAAATAGTAATACATACAAAACTGTTCTAAAATATGTAGTCGTTGAGTTCAACTAGTTAAGACATATTTCTAATCATATGTTCAAATTTCTACCCTACATGTTGTTTGTATTAAAAATAAAATAAGGAACAAAACAACAAAACTCTTCATATAATGACTTAAAATTGAAAAATGTTATGGTCCAGTTTGGGTTAATTTCAATTTCCAAAATTTATAATACTATTTTGTGGTAAAACATTCCAAGAGTCCAAGTTGAAATTGAATTATTATTATTATCATTTTTCATAAAACCGACTCATTGCAGTTCAGTCCATTTGAATAAATGAAACAATAAAAATCTTGAATATTTGATTTAAAAACTAATTTTCATTCATAAAATTTACTTTTTTTTTTTAAATTTAAAATGGTAGAGAACAAAAAATAAATAATTATTACTTAACATGTTTCTATTTTTATTTTCTTTCAATAAAAAATAAAGAACAAAAAACAATCACCAGCAGCAGTTATGTTTTTATTTAAATAACAGGAAACAGGTATCTTGCAAAACAATCTCATAGGACAATAAATGATTTTTTATTTAATTATTTTAGGAGTTCACAAAAAAATTAACCAAAAAAAAGGACTTACTTATGAATTAAAAAGGGAAATTGCATCGATGTGACAAAAATCTTTTATGTATTTCAAAATATATCATATGTTGTTAAAATTTTTAAATATAGCAAAAATTTTCACTTTATATTAGATGTATATCAAATACATACTAGTTAGATATATTACAAATGTATATAATTTGGATAAAGTTGTCATTTTAAAATTGAACCTCCATTTTTCTTTAAAAGTTCTATATTTGAAAAAATTAAATGTGGTTACAATTTTACTAATTTTACTCAATTTTTTTGCTTACAACTGCCCCAATTAAAAATCCATAAATTACCTCTGAACAAATGATCTATTTATCAATCAAGCTATTATTAATAGACTTGAAACATGTGCAATAATGGAAAGAAATCCCAAATGTGAAAGATTTTAAGATTTTACGCATTCAGTTCAATCATATTCACTGACGGATATTAAGGAAAAAAAAATCAATCATATTCTAATAGTAACACAATATATTTTGGTACAAACTGTTAAAACAATGGACTTCACAGACTATAAATACCACAATGGTTCTGGGAAAAAACAAAAGCTATATATACAGTGTACAAAGTTCCACTAATAACAGTGATTGTTCTGATTCTGGGACTCTGAACTAGAAATATAACATTTAAACAAGAACCGAATGGATTAACAAGAAAAAAAATAATAATGTAACAAAAATGATCTCCAATATGATTTCTCTCTATGTATGGTGGTGTTCTGAATCCATCCAGTTCTGGACGGCATAATATGATACAAATACGAAACATCATCGAATCGCTACGCCTGTAGCTCTTCAAAAGAATGGCGGAGTATGGGTTGGAAACTGGATCCCAAGAGACCCCAGATGGGTTTATTTGATCAATTTGAAAACCCAGAAGTGATTCTCCTTTTTTACTGTCATCTCAAGATGCGAGATCATCTAGCATTTCCTAATGAACATTGGCACGGATGACCAGCCGGGACGAGACCTGAAGAACCTTGTTCAGATAAAATAGCAACAGCCACAGCCAGCCACACCATCCAGGATGTTATACAAAACACAATATGGCTTTCATTCTCTTATCACCTACTACTTGGGTATCGAATGAACGGGGGATCTCGACGTATTAGATTTGCCCATAAGTTTGCAAGCTTCAAAAAGTAGTTCTCCCCATTCCAGACCACCAATTCCAATCCTAATACCAAGCCGAAATCTCAGAAAAATGAAAGTGCAGAAATTTACTTTATAAAATATGGAGGAAAAATCGACAAAAATGGGAGATAATAGTACATTAAAATTCCTCTCATCTCCCTTTTGTTTTGTTTTGTTCGTTAGGAGATATCTTTGATTGGTTAATTGTGATATCTTAAGGGCAGACATGTTAGTGCACAATACTACAATATTCAAAATTATGGGTGACGTAAGCCACGATTTTCTAGCTATGATTATTATGAACTCCCAACAAATCCATAAAAGCTAATGTTAAACTGAATTTTGTACCTGTGCACGATACAAAATATAGAATTGAAACCTCGATACTAGAATAATCCTCGTCAATACTATAGATAGGGTTAAGTTCAGAAATCTCCTTCAAGACAATCACTTGGGGGGTATTTGGGAGGAGGGGTTGGAACGTGGTGGGTTTGGCATCTTAAGCCAAACCCATGTTTGGGGTGTGTGCTTAAAAACCTTGGGTTCCTCAATTTAATCCCAACTATTCAACCCCATGGGTTACCCACCACTTTCTTTCTTTTTTTTTCCTATTATTATTATTATTATTTTAATTTAGAAAATGAAATACAATATTGCAGAAGGATGGAATAGTTCACAAAAAAATCTAGATAAAAAAATATAAAACTCAAACCCGGGTTGCATATTCATGCACCCCAAATATAAGCTACCCAATCCCAAGCTACAAATTCTTATCCCCAAACACAAGCTTCCCAATCCCAGACATCACAAACACTCCCAAGTTTAACCCCAGGCTTAACAGGCTACTGATGCCAAACCTACGCCCAAACGCCCCCTTAGTTCTCAAGAAAGTAATTCCTGTCAAACACAACGGAGGATGAGGTTTGTAAAAGAATGTCGTGCTGATTGCCAAATGGATCTGGCAATCTGTTAATGGAGAACTCTTATGACATAAGCCACACGGGCAATTCCCAGCCAGACATGGCAAAGATCAAATTGGTAGGATCTTTGAAACAGCATGTTGAAAGTAGTTGATGCAAGTGGGCTTTCATAACTAATGGTCGGAATCAATTCAGTCAGTTTATTGCCTTTAGTTAGGTGAATGAGACAATGAACTTCACGACCAAATCACGGGATGGCAACTAACCACTAAGTTCTAAGTTCCCTAGGCTCACAGTGCCAACCGTCCAAAGAGTTCATAGTGGCTTGGCTGACTAATGGAAGAGAGATCTTCAGGCTTAGGGACTTGCAATCAAGAAGATAACTTTTGGAAGCACAAATTTGGGAATGAACAAAGCTCTTGACTTCACCATAAAATATCAAATCTAACCAGCAAATGAATAGAAAGATGTGGTTTCTGAGGTGCTTTAGCGTCTTCTCCTCATTTACAGCCAAAGACAGAATTTGTAAGAAAAGTTACTTGCAACAGGGTGGAAACATACATGTCCTGAAAAAGTTAAAAGTTTGTCATCTGGTCCCTGATCCCTGGAGGATAATCAATACAGTGGAGCCCGGAGCTCATTCAGTAAAGGAGGGGGAAAAAAAAGAAATGTCCCCTTCTACTAAAATCTGGTGTGTCATGTGCAAAAGGAAGGTCACCTTACAGGAGCTGTCGGATGGGCCAAAATGATCTGGATGAATGCTTTTAAGGCATTGTTTGGGAGTTATGGAAGGAAAGAAACCCAACAGTCTTCAATGATAACTGAAACAGGGAATTCCAAATTTAGAATTTTGTTGGCTTTTTGCAGTTCGTTTGATGCACTCTTGTAAACCATTTGTAATCGTTCACTTATAAAAATTCAAGCACATGGGAGTAGCATTTGTAAGCTCTTTCGGCTTGTGGGGTTGGGGGGAGCATGGTGGGTTTGATGATGATTGGTGCCTCATCTTTCCAATCTCTATTTGTAACTTTGGTTCTAAGGAAGTCTAAGTTCCTACCTTGGGGACAAAAAGTAATAGAGCTGGTGCATACCTGGAATTGATTCAGCACTTATGAGTGATAGACAACAAGTAGGTTGTTGTCCTGAGAGAACGTGCTTTCTCAGACCCCATTCATCAAGATTTTGAATAAAATCGATAGAATCCAACACTGCTTTGCAATCAGTAGGATCATCTATCTTGCAGAGAGCTCCAACGAGTCCTGAACTTGACCAAAAAGCGGAGCACTCATTTAGAAGAGAAATCAAGCCACTGGAATCAACATAACCTAACAGTATCCATGGCTTGTAAAGTTTAACCGTGGCCCAAAGCACTTGAACTACTCTATAAATCTCACTGAGGGCGCAGATATACTGTTTTCCTGAAACAATGGAAGCAAGCACTGTCAGCAAATTTGCAGTTGCAATGTAATCTGTAGTGTTAATTGATGCAGTACCTTGAGGTTCAGATAATATGTAACTTTCAACATTTCTCAGTACGGATTCCTTCCAAATCAAGGCACCGTGTTTTAATTCATGAAAACAAACAAACACCATTTGGTACCATATGGAAACATAATTAGATTGCTCCTCCACAGATACAAGTTTGAGAATCTTCAGAGTTGACACAACATGTTTCAAGAGCTCAATAGCTGATCTCAAATCATTTTCTGCCTATCAATGGAACAAGGAAGTGCAATTAAGTAATATTCACTAGCATTTAGATTTTTCAAGAACACAAATATTCAACATAATTAAGTTCTTAAACAAAAGAATTGCACTCATGAATTTGACTTCCTGAAAAGATGAGAGGGTCTGGGTAAAACAATCAGATAGCACAACAAATTCGCCTCAGCCTGTCAAGCTTAATAATTGCTAGCAGACAAAATGTGCTTTGCTCCATTAAAATAATGGTTTTTTCAAAACCATAATGGGTGGCTCATTGGTCCAAAAAGATTAGGGTTAATTAAGAGGGAATGTGCTTAAATCTCATGATGGTCACCTACTTTAAGAATTAGTAATTCCTATGTATTTCCCGGCATCAAATGTTTAGGGTCAGGCGGTTGCCTCGTGAGATTAGTCGAGGTGCGCGTAAGCCGACCCGGACACTCACGGACATCAACAAGAAGAAGAAAAAAAAAGTTTTTTCAGCAAATTTGCCTGTGGAACTCTAATTTAAAAATTGGATCCTGCAACTTTTACAGGAATGACAATGGTGAACTTTTGTTAAAATTTTGCTTTCTACCAAAGGGCCAATGTAAATAGCAAAGGGCTTAGGGAGGAATGAATTCTAACCATGGTGGTCACCTACGTATGATTTAATATCCTACAAGTACAAGTTACCTTGGGAACCAAATGTAGTAGGGTCAAATGGGTCCCCCTTAAGATTAGTCGAAGTGTGCATAAGCTGGCTCGGAAACTCAAGGATATTTAAAAAAAATAAAAAATTGCTTTGAACTCAAGTCACTTTGATTTCATCAATTGACCAAAAAGCACCCAAGTTCATAACGCTGGAAGTGTAGACAATAACCATATAATTCATCAAATAAATAAAAAGTGTAAAAAACAAAATTCTATGGATAAAGTGAATGGGAAAAATAAAATTCTAAATTCTAGAAAGTAGACTAGTAGCACACCCCTAAAAGAAAAAAAGAAAAAAAAATAATAAAAACCTTCATGCTTACAACAAAGGAACTGGTGGAAAAATATTGGGCTTGTGCGTTCAACATTAAATTCAAAGTGATTGCAAAATATGAACACTAGGAAAATTCAAACTTCTAAAAGCTAATAATAATAAATGTTTATTTCCCATATATATATATATATATATATATATATATATATATATATATATAATGCAAGGTCTTACCAATAGTAACCTTTTTGACAAATGATATTCTTTGTCAAGCATTTGGAACCTTGGATCCCGCAACATTTCAAAGAGCTCATTGAAAGAATTATCCCTTGGAAGGAGAAACTCAGATGAGACGTTCTCAGCTATCAAGTTCTCTTGCGACAGTTCGGCGCTGAAATTCTGCAAGAAGAAATAAGAAAATGTTGTTCAGAAGTTCGGATGAAAATACCACACATTCAACAAAAAACATGGAGCATGTTCACAGAAATTTATTTTATAATGATTATGAAAAGAGTTGCAAATGCAAAAGGCAAAAGAACAAGTCTATACGATGAGTAAACATGCACATAACCAAATGAAAGTATACATCTCAGAGATAGTTTAGTTAAAAAGATTTATCATGGCTTAAAATTGAAGAGGTAATAATAATAAATAAATAAATAAATAACCAGTAACACCAACCTGAATTTCTTCATAAATGGCTTTTGATTTTGCATCTTCACCAGAAAGAGAGGCAATACTTTGAGCTTTCTATCAAGGAATATAATTCAATAATTAAACAACGTTAAAAAACATATATCATGGAAATTCATATTCATGAGATTGCCAACCTTTAAATTCTCAAGAAGGCCATGAACAACAGGGTTCAAAGCAAGATTTAATTTGTAATAGAAATCCATGTAACAATCAAACTGTAGTCCAGTAGATGACTGCTTAGGTAAATCTCCAAGAACAGTAACGTAAATTTGATCTGGCACATTAATATCCGGTGATGCATCCTTAAATTCCCAGGAATCATCATCATCATCATTGCCTAAATCAGAACGGGACATCCTTGATGATGAATTGATCCCATTATCATTTTCTTCTGGTGAATAATTGATAGAACCATTCTTCTCAGCTTGGCTATATAGACTTGATATCAAATCATTGATAGATACATTAGAACTGGGATTCTTGCTATAATGTCCTTCATGAGTGACAGATATACAGGTAGAAGGATCTTGATTTATCGAGAAATCATCATTAGTTTCCAGCTCCTCATCTCCAAAAATGGACAAGGGCAAGGCTTTTTGGTGATTGGACCATGATTCCAAATTCTTCTGGAAAGAAAAGAAAAGAATTGACATTATCACCGGAAGCACAATATGTCTACAGAAACAAAGAAACATAGAAACTCAAGTTTGACAAGATATAAAACATTGAAGGTAGAATGTGGAGTGAGATTTTGGATGTGGAAATGGACATTATATACACATAGAAGGTAAAATGCAGGAAATAGAACAAGAATATTAATGTCATCCATATTCAAAGTGTTTAAAATAACAAGCTCTTGAGTTGACCCTAACGAAAATATACTAGGACAACTATAAATTAAAGTTTTCCTAATAATATATGAAAAAGAACATGTATAATAATAGGAGGATGAAAGATCCTCAAATTTAAAGATAACTACAAGAAACTTTTCCATCTATCATACAGAGGTGAAAAGAAGAATATGGTTTAAAGATTCAGAATTTGAAGTTATACTATTGAGGATGAATATAGATAATACATAAATATATTATATATATACACACATTAGTTCTTGTGCGTGCTATGTATTTGGCCGTGACACGATGAGTAATTGCTTTCTAAGAATCTGGGCTAGAGCACAGGAATCCTTCAATACAAGAACTATTGCTAACATGGACAACTTCTCTGTTCTAATTTTAATGCACTATGAAGCATTATCATCCTCTTCTATGACTCAAAAATTTCCGATGTACCAAGGAACAAAACAAGTCCACAGTAATTTGCCATACAGCACGAGATATGAGCAACCACCTGATTACTGCTAAAACTAAAAGCAGGTGCTTCAAAACCAGCCACAGATTCCCCTGGCTCTCCCTACAACCAAAATAAGACACGGAACATCAATATCAAACAGAGACAGAAAATAGAACTCGGATATCCAGAACGTGACAAACCCAAAGACCTCATTGTTTGACCCAGAATCTGTAACTGCAGACTTGAAATCCCAAGTATTCTCATTGAAATCATCATTCTCATTTACAGGGGAAGTCTTTAAATCTTTCCCGGTATCATGGAAGTTACTGTCCTGGTTTCCAAGCTTCCTGTCTTCTTGCCCCCAATTTGGCTTGAAATTTAAGTTGAAATTTTGTTGTTCACTAGATTTGTGAGAAATCCCATCAGCAGCAAACAAAGAGATATCCACACTTCCATTCAAAACAAGTGCCACTACACCATTAGGAGGAACGGTGACAGGCTTCGACTCTTCCTACGTTGAAAATAAAAATATAGAATGACTGAACTTATTAAATATCTTGACATTCTCGATAGAATGCTAAAAATAATCATACCAACTCACCAACTTATAGTCCGATGCATCAGAAAAAGCATCCTTGAAATCCCATACATGTTCGTCAGTATTGGCATTCCGATCAATAGGAGAAAGGTTAAAACCATTATCTGGATCATTCTGACCATTTTTATTTTGTGCATTTGATAAGGTGCCATGTTGAGCCACAGGACTTGGATCAAGACTAAAACCAAAGTCCCATTTATCTATGTTGTTAACAGCTCCATTTGATTGAACAGTTGAACCTCCATGGTTATGTCCATTGATTACGAATTCAAATGCCTGTGCTACTCCATTGAAACCTTCTTGGCCTTTCCCGTCAACCTTCAGATTACAGAATGTCAATCTTAAAGTATCAACTGAAATTAGCATAGCAGTTCATAGACATTATTTTATAAGGCTCTAAAAAACAACCAGGTACAACAACAGGAGTCTCCAGCTGTAATTTAAAAGTAATGCACATACTAGTACCTAAAAGCAGCAAAAAAAAAAAAAAAAAGAACTATAATTTTCCAGCAACTTTGAACATTAAAATGTCGGCAACTAAAAAGTAAATAAAGTAATACAGGCCTGAATTCACCTTAAATCTGCATTATGGGCTCCATCTTCAAATCAAATGGTTCAAAAACCAGTTCTTCCTGGTATAGTTACGAAAATGAGTAGCTCCTACTGTTATTTTTTACAATAATTAAGTGAACAGTATCAAAACTCTGAATTCCAAGTTCCTGTCTAATTTTCGAACTGTATTCTACTAACTTCTATTTTAAATATGGAACACCTAAAAACCCGTACTCCCAATACATTGGAGCTCTAAGAAATTGGAAAATAAAACCAATTTCTGGAGTTTAGTTTCAACTTCCTCTGTTCGTTAGCAAGCCAATGACAAAAGCCTTAAATCTTGTTAGAAAACCAGATAATCATTACCTTAGATTTCTGATCATCACCCGTCGGCATTACTGACTCTGCAGCCTTAAATTCCCATCCATCAAAATCGTCCACCTCCTCACCATCATCCTCAATGCTCTCTGCCACGTTTGTCAGGTCGGAATGGAACCCATTTGGCTTCACTCCATTAACTTCAAAATTTAAAGAATCACCATCAAAATTTGTTCGGTTCGAATAAGAATGTACACCATTAACATTCAAATCGGAGCCATTGGATTTCAAATTCAAGGAATTGTTGAAGTTCAGAGGATCGAACTCCATGTTCGATTTCAACGGACTTCCAGTTCCGCCTTTGATCTGCTGGTTCGGACTATACAAATTCGCTATGATGAGATCATTAATCTCAACCCCAACACCGGAATTCCTTGCCGAACCGCTCTCTCTCCCGGCAAACGAAATTTCACCAAATCCGCGACCAGAATCGACTACGCCGGATCCCAACTCCTCCTCCTCGTCTTCCTCCAAACCAAAAATGGAGAGCGGAATAGCCCCCTGAGGCTTCGCCCACTGGATCTTGGGGGACTGGACGGAGGGATTTGAAGTCCCGAGCGAATTGGGGGAAGGGTGGGCAGGGGAGAGGCCGCCGGAGAGATCGACACCGACGGTGATCTGAGCAGAATGGTCGACGAAATCGCCCCAATCGTCTTCATCGAGGGTTGTGGAGGAAGTCCGGTTGCTGGTGTGATTGGGATTCATAACGAAATTGAAATGGCCGAAATTCTCCTCATCGTCGTCCTCTACCATGGCGATAGCGACGACCCTCCCCTCTGGTTCGCTGTTCGGTCTTCGGTCTTCTGTCGCCGGTTCCCACCGTCGCCGTCCGTTGGATTGAGATTCAGAGATTCAGGGATTTGATGCTCTACGGATGCGCGCATTTTATTTAGCCGCAATATACAGGTCAGACTCTATTCTTTCCTTCTTTGGACCCGTTACATTAATTTTTTTGTTTTTGTCATACATTATGTTTATTTAATCTCAATATGCCCGTAGCATAGATGGATCTGAAACTTTATAATTTAACATATTTTCATATATTAATATTCATGTCATTATCTTTTAAATTTATTGATCGTGAAATCGACTAGACTCATCCACCAAACTCGAATGAACCGACCATACTCTTCCATTAGACTTATATACTGATCGTGACATCGACCAGACTCATTCACCAGACTCGGATGAACGAACCGACCAGACTCCTCCACTAGACTCATATGAGGTGTATTGAAACTCGAAGTACCTACGAAATAAAGGTAACACCCCGTCACTTTAATCCATACACAATTCAATTTATTACTATTCTGTCACTTTACTCAATAAATAGTTCTAGAGAACAATTTCGTGTGAACTTGTGTAGTTTGTTCCCTAACAACTCTCTGATATCACAAAAAATGCGACACGTTGTCAAAAAAAATATCTCCATTACCTTTGGAGAGCATTGAGTTACTCCATTGAAGGAAGGTTGTCCTATACGTAACTCAATGCTCGATTACCTATGCATCAAGCATTAGAAGATTGACCTATATGTAACTCGATGCTCTCCATCGAAGGTCAACTCGACTTAATTGCCACGTAACAGATGTATATGGAGAGTATTGAAGATTGACTTATATGTATTGAAAATTGACCTATATATAACTCAATACTCTTGCTCTCTCTCACAGGTCGATTGACTCGATTGCCACTTACCAAACTTACCAAACTCGATTGCCACTTACCAAACTAGACAGAATCGACCACCACTTGCCAGACTCGATTGCTACTTACCAAACTTACCAAACTAGACAGAATCGACCACCACTTGCCAAACTAGACACGTGACAGATGACCTCACCAAACTTACCGAACTAAAACACATGACAGATGATAAATGACCTATATATAACTCAATATGACCTCTTTCCTTGACCTATACATAACTCAATGCTCTTCATTGCAAACTTACCAAACTAGACACATGACAACAAATGATAAATGAACTCTTCCATATCATCATCCTCCTCCTCGAAAAATAGGTAAAATTTATATGTTATGTTATTATTATTATTTTTTTCTTGAGAAATTATATGTTATGTCATTATTATTATTATTATTATTATTTAAGTGATAACTAAATATTAAAAATTCCAACCCTAAACACAATCCTAATTTTTAAAATCCCAAATTCAGCAGCTGGAAAACTAAAACTGAAACCTGTCCATTAGAATAATACGACGACGTTTACACACACCAATCAAAGTCCAAAGACTCCAAACCCAAAAACCTATCGAACAGAGTAAAACCGCCGGTAAGATCAGTACTTTCTACAAACTCACAAAAATCCCAATCAAAAGCCCTAACAAAACCATCATCGTCCCCACCGATCCTCCAATCGAGACCGCCCCCGAGCCGGCAAAGCTCCCGCCGGGCCCTCCGGTGGTCAGAACCACCACCATCCAGTCGTCCTCCTTCCCGAGCCCGGCGCCGACGAACCTCGAATCGTTCAAATACCTGGCGTACTGCGAGTGCGTGTAGTTCGCGAGCAGCAGAGTCTGGACCAGCTTAGGGACGCAGACCGGCATCGCGACGGCGTCGGCGGTGGAGTTCACGTCGACCTTGCATTTCTCGGCGTAGTCCTGGAACTTGGTGAGCTGCGAGGGGCGGCTCGCGACGACGTTGGATTTGGCGGTGGTGACGGAGCAGGGCTGGTCTTTGGCGTCGTCCGCGATCTCGTTCGCGATGCAATCGGCTTTCGCGTTCTTCGTCAGCGGCGGGAGGTTCTGCGCCTGACGGTAGCTGTTTAGGCCTTGCAGAAGGTTGTCTTCTTCATCTGCAAATCGAAATCAGGCCAAGGTAATTTTCTCGCAGAATTTGTACGTATTATTTAACTGCTAAAATAAAAAATGTCTATCTTTACCCCTTAAATTTAGAAAGTATATAATATTTCAGTCCATAATATTAGTCTGCCTCGTAAACTTTTACATTTGACCTTAATCCTAGTAAAATGTCTAGTCTAAATTATAATATTAAAATAAAAAAACAACTATTTCAGTCCATAATATAATTTGTCTCCAAATGCTGTTCTCATAATAAATTTGTTAAAAATAAAATAAAGGTGTGGACCCAAAATACTTAAAATATGCATGAACAAGACATCTATTCATGGATGGTTTGATCCCACCCCGAAATGGATAAACTAAACAAAGAAGATTGCCATAAAAAGAAAGGTCCTTTTCAGATGCATACTCAAAATTTATCTCTTTGTTAAATTCATGGTCCAGTAAAAAGCTTCCACTTCGAATTTAATAAAGTTCATTAAATGTTAGTGGGCCGTCTCTCAAAAATTTACCCTCGTTAAATTTAATGGTGGTCTGATCGGTCGAGATGCATACTCAAAATTTATCTCCTGGTTAAATTCATGGTCCAGTAAAAAAAACTTCAGACTTCGAATTTTATATCTTACAAAGTTCCTTAACAACTTCAATGTTAGAAGGCGTCTCTCACGGATATAAAAAAAAAGTTACCCTTTACCCTCCTTGTTAGGGTAAAAATTTAATGGTGGTCTGATCGGACAATATTTTGATGCTTAAAACATCGCTATCTCCTCACAATCTTCAAAGAATCACGTATTATTTGTAATTGTAATGTAGGATTGTAAAGAAATCTAAATAAGAAGTCCTATTCTATTGTTTTCCTTCAAAATAATCCATTATCTTGGTGTGTAAAATCTTCTAAAAAGAAAACCTACAAAGAAGGTAGTCTCCCCCTAAATCCCTCTATACTGGAAGTAACAAAACCTCTCTCGATGTCGAACCCAAGGGTATAATCCAGCTTTCTTATTTTCCTCTTTTCTTTTAATAAAGTTCCTCTTGTACTTCAATTTTTGTTTCTCGTTTCTCTTAATAAAGTTGTTCTTGTTCTTCAATTTTTGGAAACATAAACAGTTGAGTTTCTCAAATAAAACAAAAACGAAAACGATAGGACCCATTTGGTAATGTTCCTTGTGCCTGTTTCTTATTTTAGGAACGAGAAACAAAGTTAGTTACAAGATACTTGAATAATTGCTCAAGGCCTTGACGTTCCTGTTTCTTCCTTTTAGAAAGAAAAAAGGAAGTTAGTTACAAAATGCTTAAATTGCTCAAGAAAATTGGAACCGAAAGGCTTAAATTGCTCAAAAAAATTGGAAACTAGAACCAAGAAATTGAACGAGGGGTCCTTAGCAAACTACCCAAAAAAAGCACACAATTCATTGTACTTGAAAACAAAAACCCAAAACCATCAAAGAGAAAGAGAGAAAAGAGAGATACCTTTGGAGAGAACTGGAGCGGAGAAGAGGAGAAATGCGATGGCGATAAGCGAGGAGAAGGCGAAGAAAGAGGAGGAAGCCATTGCCATTGCCATTGCCATTCAAATGGATGGATAGATATTGGATTTGATTAGATGGATTACAGTGTAGTTTTTGTTTGTCGGTTTGGTTTTTCTGTGTGAGTTAGTTTATAAAGAAAGGGCAGATTTTGAACAAAATAGGGAAAGACTTGTTCAGAGTGGGGGATGGATACGGTTTTGTCTCCGATTCTTGTCCAGGTGGCCTCCCATGGAACTGCAATTTTGACACCCAAAACAGACACGTGTCCTCTTCTTCCCCCTTCCACCTGCCCTCTATTCCATGCATGCAATTATATTCCACACAAACTAAATTATATCCAAACAACACTATTTTTAAAATAATTGTTGTCCACACTTAAAAAAAAACTCAAATTAGTATTTGAAAATTTTTAATTTTAATTATGAAAATGCAAGTTGTATCATTGTTGGCAATTTATAAACTTTTTAAAGATAATTATTTAAAATTTTATAGGATTTCAATTTTTATTTAAATTCACGTTTGCCCCAAACTATTTGTGGTATATTAAGAGAAATAAACGTTGCAATAAATTATATTTAAAAAAAATAAAAATAGGGTATGATTAGAGAAAATACTTGTGCTCAATTTGAAAAGAATAAGAGAAAGAATTTGATTGTGTTAGAAAGATACTAGATATATGAATTTAATATTAAATTTATTAAAGGATAAGATGTAAAATTTGTTAGTAAGAAGCACTTAATTGGAATATAGTTTGGTAACTTTATGCTCACTTTAATCCTATTGATTCCTTTTTTTAATTCTTCATAGGTTAAATTGGTGAGTCTTTTTTATAACTCTCAGATTCGTAGGTTTTAATATTTCATTCGATCTAAGTATTTGTTTCCTTTAAAAAAAGAAATTAATAATATATAAAATGTTGTTCTCTTCCGCCTTCATCTAAACCACCGACAACGTTACATACGCGTTTGTCAGGATTAGAGACAAACGCGTATTCGCTGAATCCATTTGATTCAGTGAATTTGAAAACAAAAAACAGAATTCGAGTTTCTAACCGAACAGATCCTTAAATATCTATCTTAGTCTTTTATCATTTGAATTTTCTTTTCCTCCTCAAATGAGTCCCTATCATTTAATAAGTTTCAATAATTTTATACGATTTAATATAGTCTAATATACTCTTTTTCAGAACTATCATGATGGTTCATTGATAAAAAAAGACTAGGTTTAATTAAGAGGAAATGAGTTCAAATCCATGACCTATGAGATTAACTTTCTTCGCATTGGGACAAATAAGACCGATTAAGGTCTTGGAAATTCTTAAATGCACCCCAAATCAAGCCCTTCTTTAGAATGGAGATTTAATTCTATGAGCCAATAGATTTCATTAACTTATATGATTAGAAGAACAAGGAAGGATGATTATTGTGCCATGGCCTGGTTATCATGCCTTGAAATTTCTCAAACTGTGCCGACACGTCGTTTCAGATGAAAATAAACAACCCCAGCAGCAAGGACGACACCAAGAAAAAATAGCGAAGTCCTATATCAGACAAATTTGCAGAAGAAGAAAAGCTTCCGGCGGTCGAATTGGTGCCGAAAGCAAGCACCGCCCATTGTTCATAATACCCAATTCCGACCGACGTGTATTCAGGTTTTCGCAAGTACTCGACCATTTGGGAATGGGTACATTCGGAGAGAACAAGATTCAACGCCAATTTGGGGACGTAGAGGGGCACAATCGCGCCATTTTTGGTGTGGTTGAGCTCGATTTTACACTGGGATAGATAGTCGGGGAGATTCGGGAGTTGGGAGAAATTGCTTGGAGCGATGGTGGAGCCGCTGGTGAAGGTGCTGAGGGGTGACTCGTCGTCGAAGTCCCAAGCGATTTGCTGGACTAGGCATTCTGCGTTGGAGTTCTTAGTCATGGTGGAGAGTTTGTTGAAGCTTCTGTAGCTGTTCATGGCTTTGAAAAGTGCGTCTTTGTTCTCTGCAAATGATGGGGATTTGGGCGTGAGTTTTTGTGAGGCAGTAACAAGGAGACGACGTCTATGGGTGATGGGGAATTATCATTGACGCAGCATAAAAGAACCCAGCAAAGGTTTGGAAGTATTGACATTTGTGTGTTATGTGTATAGAGAGAGAGCCATCACAGTGCACAAAAGAACCCAGCAAAGACATGGAACTATGTAAAGCCTGTGTGTGTGTGTTTGTGTTTGTGTTTAGAGAGAGAGAGAGAGAGAGAGAGAGAGAGAGAGAGAGAGAGAGAGAGAGAGAGAGAGAGAGAGAGAGAGAGAGAGAGACCATCACAATGGCCCAAGCGCGACAATAGCAGCAAGCCATGAGCAAGACTGCAGAGGAAGAGGCCAAGTTTGTGGGAGGCCAAGGCCATTATGCAGCTGCAGGGTCAAGGAGGAGGGATCAGATTTGCTTGGACAGAAAAGAGCTGAACAGAAGTAATTAGTATATGAGGTTCTTGCATGTCTTTTTTTCCCTCCTGCCTTTGTGATCTCTCTATGAATCTATAATTTGCTTGTTCTGGTAAATATTGCTTTATACATGAAGGGTATAAGGTTCCTATGTTCCACTTCGTGTGTTCATTACTACATCTGTAAATGGAATCAAAGGTGCTCAAGGGACAACTATGATTTGCTTGATCATTTTGCCTGTAAAGGCATATACAATCGCACCAACCTCAGGTCTAAAATCGTATCTTTCTTCAGAATTGAAACTGCAAATACCTTTCTGAATTTTTCTCTACAGGTGTGTATGAACTGTAAATTATGCACCTGCTGGGGATATATTCTTGCTCATTTGATCAGGGAAGAGTGTTGGAATTCTTTTTCTCAACGTGTTTCAGTTTCATATTTTGTGCATATATTCCAAAACAGTTGAGGTGATGCACAATGCACAAGGAAGTTGAAGGTGTTGTAGTTTCTATCAGTTCATAGACATTCATATTTTAGCTTTGGACTTCATTACCCTTGAACATTTTGCTCTTTCTGATTATGCCTTTGGTTTAATGACCTATTAACCATATTTTCAAGGTTCCCCACGGTTTTAAACTCCATTATAGTATTGTTTTATGATTTTAACTCTGAAGATATCAGTGGCTTTCATTTTAAAAGGTGCAAGTCATTTATAGCATCCCAAGGTATCACTATTGTTGAGAGTTTTCTTTGGACAAAAGTTGATTCTTTCAGAGAATTCTCCAGGCTTTTTCTTTCCTTTTTTCAAATATATATTTTTAAATCCCCCCCTGGCTGCTCCTGTAGATTCTTTTCTGAAGTTGGGGTTTCTTCTTTTGTTTCTGATATGGGCACTGGTTCAACTTTCTACCTGCTTTTAATGAGAACATATTCTTCTTGGGATTTAAAGCAAATTCTATTATGCTTTTGCATTCAAATTTTCTTTTCTTCATTAAATTGGTTTCAATCAAGAAACTATTTATAAATCCCAGTGGTCACCTAACTAAAATATAAAATATCTGAAGAGGCTTTTCAATATCAAATATTATAGTATGGAATAGTTGTCTCTTGTGATTAGTCAAGAGCTTGTGTAAGTTGGCCTGAAGACCAGCGGTAGTAGAAAACAAAGGAAAAAAAAAAGAAACTTCTTTGCTCCTTCAAAATATCCTTTATATATGCTGTTCCAATTTGTATAAAATGAAGATGAAGATGAACTGCATTACATAACTCCTTCAGAAAATCATGGACCCTAAATTTTTCAGAGGAACACCATTTTAAAGAATGAAAGAAAACAAGAGCTTTTGGCCCTCACCAGAACAAAGGAATGACCCCAGAAACAACAATGCCAACCGATAAACCCAACCAATATTTGGAACCAGAGAGACACCAGGAGAATAGCTTCCACCAACTGTATTTGTACCCAAAGCAATCACCAAACAATCTTCATGAGTAGCAAGACCTACTCTTGTGAAAGTTGCATTACCCAAATACTTTGGGGCGTGAGAATGAGTGCAATTGGCAAGCATAAGTTTCTCTGGTAACTTAGGCACATACACTGGCAAAATAACCCCATCTACTGTATCATTGATGTGAACTTTGCACTTTCTCGAGTATCGAGTGAACGGAGGAAGTTGGCTCTGGTTCGCTGGCAAAAGGGCGTCGCCGTTTGAGGCTTGACTGCAAGGCAGTTTGTTATACCAGTTCTTTGCAATTTGATGTGCTATACACTTTGCTTTGAAGCTCTCGATCAGAGCCGGCTGGTCTTTTGAGTTTCTGTAGATGTTAAAGCCATTAAAGAGCTCCTCTAAATCAACTGCAGGTGTAGATATGAAGCTTCACCATCAGTTTTATGAAGATACAAAACAAAGAAGGCGATTCATCGTCTGAAAACAGCTGTAAGTTTGACTGACCATATTTATACTGTATATTTCTTTGATGAATGTGCCAAGAAAGATGACTGAAAGATCACTTAGTTTGAAAATGTGGAGAAAAGGGTTTGGGGAAAAATTAATATTTTTTGTACAACCTCATGTAAAAAGTTGGGAACTTCAAGTTCCTGTTGTATAAGCATATGTTGTTTTCTGTGAAGTTGAATGAATTTGACAAATCTTAGAAAGAGAGAGAGAGAGAAGGCTAACCATCACCGTGCACCAAATGTAACAGAGAAAGCAAGCAGAGTAGAAGAGCACAGAGGCTGAGGAAATGTTTCAGGAAAGCCATGGCAGTTTCAGAATCAACATTGGAAGTACAAATATTTGTCATTAAAAATAAAAAAAAGAGAATCAATCTTTTTACTTGTATTGTTGCCTAAGCTCCGCTTTCATTTTTATGACTTCATTTGTGTGTGTTTTTTTGCCTTGGCAGTGAAGGTTACAAAATTCCACTCCCTACTGCAAACATGTGAAACATGCTGCTGCCATTGGAACCAAGCAGAAAGATTAAAGAAAAGGAAAAAGAAGAAGAAAGAAGCAGAAATTGCCCATCCTCATACTATTCAAAGCTATAAAGGTAGAATTTTGAATCTTCTACCGGTTAAATTAATTAAATTTTGTCATTGAGTTATCAATCGAATAGATTAACCAACATTCTTCTTTGTGTCCAATCAAATAGTTCATTATAATCATCTCAGACCATTCATTTCCTTTTTTCCCTCAATTTTTCTTGAGATAACTGATGCTTGAAAACTTCATCTGCGTTGCATCTGTCCAATGTTTCTTTGATTGAAAGAAAGAATTTTCTTTATTCTTCTTCAACGTATTTTCCGAGTTGATGGTTTGATGTCTTTGCTGAAATGTCTGACATGTCGAGCGAATTTTTATTCTTATATTTGAAGCAAAAATGTCGAATGGAACTGGGATGTCCCAAAAAATGGCAAGTAGCTTTAGTAAAGCTAAGATCAAAGCATATCTTGTGAAGCACACCAAAAAAAGAAAGAAAGAAAAAAGAAGAGCTGGACTTGCCGGTTGAAGCATATGTTCCTGGTTATTTGATAAAGCAATGGCTCCAAGTGAACCAAATGCTATATAGGCTGTTCATATCAATTTTCAACTTTTCAAATTACACCAATTTTGTCCCTTTTTTGGGTTGCAAGTTTTGGTATTCAGATATTATAACTTGGATTAATACAAACTATTAAGTTCATGAAATTATGTTCTCTCTAATTTATGGCAATTTAGAGATGTTTTTTTAGTTTTCAAATTTGTTATATTTTTACATGTTAAATTACTTTTTTTAGATGGTTGGTAAGAAAACTAATAAGTTAGAAGGTATACTGCAAATGTGCTGATTGGAGTATAATTTAATCGGTTAAAACCACATGTTGAATTGTTTAAATTTTTGTTCTCACATCTGTAATGTTATACTCTTAAAAGAAAAAAAAAAGTTCTTTTTACCAGGACTGTAATTGAAAAATATTTAAATGTTGATTAATCAACATCATTCTCGTGGTTGACTATCATTAAATATTTGACAATCCTTCATTTATTTGAAAAAAAGAAAAAATATTTCTATTTCTACATTTTCTCTCCTATTTATTAAAATTTTAATAATATTTTAATAATGATAAGTAAAAGATAGATATTGATTGGTCAGTATAATTACTATATATATATATATTATATTATTTGGTTGATCGAAAAACAATTTAAGGAAGTGTAGACACTATTAAAGTTGAAAGGAGAAATGGAGAAAAAAAAGTAGAACTGTCTGGAAAGTGTTAAAGAGGTTAAGAATTTCTTCACAACATGATATGCAATGTGAATGTTATATTAGTATAACATGTGAGAGTGGGGAATCAAACTCGATCGGAGATATATGCCAATTATCGTTGAGCTAGGCACACTTTAGCATGTAAATGATTAAAATGAACAGCCCCAAATGAAAAATGCGATATTATTCTACCAAGTTTCTACTGTCGAACATTTGGTGCCTGAAACTGACCTCAATATTAAACCAGCAGTAACAGAAAGGAAAAAGAGAAACTAACACATCTTCAGATGTATCTAAGAATCAGTTCCATTCAAAGAACAAAGATGTATCTAAGAATCAGTTCCTGGTTGATGAACTAACAAACTGGAAGAACAAAATTTATTTTCTCTCTCTCTTATTGGGGGTCGGGCATGTGAAGTAGACATACCGATGATTTCGAGAAATGTTCTTCAAGTAATATGCAAGAAGTAACGAGCTAACTAGATTCAAGAAAAGAACAAGAAAAGAGTTTATTTCATTCAAAAAACAGCTTGGGAATTCAAGATGAATCACCAAACAAGATCTCGACTCCTTTCCCTCCAATCCCAGCAATGAAGCATTCGAATCCACAGGACTCGAGCTCTGCAATTACATTATCAACAACTGTTCCTGAAAGTACTGTTTCACATGGTTAAGAAAACACATGAAAGAATATTAGATCATAGATGAAGTTGTATTTTTCGTTGTTTTACTGTAGCTGGATGCTAGACAAAATGAAACTTTTAAAATCATATGAAACAAAAAGCAAACTATACGATTTACCAGGTCCTCCTACCTATAAACTATAAGAACATCAACATTCACCAGAGAAAAATAAAGAGATTGAAATGAGAGCAAATGAAGAATCATGCCATAAGGTCTCATAACAGAAAAAGGATACAGTTAGGCAACAGCGTAAGAACACAGCCACCTCCTCCAGCTCCTGTCAATTTGGAAACTAGTTTGTACTTCAACGTCGTTCGGAGGACAGTTTCGATAGATGCATGGCTTACCCCCATACACTGGAGTAAACCTTGATTCATTTCCATCAACTCCGCTAGCTTCTCTTCCTTCTCAATTAGGGACAAGTCATCATGAACAGGTGACTGAATAAGGATAGATAACTCCTTGCTGATAGAATCGACAGCGTTAAACACTGAGCTCATTGCATCGGGATGTCTAATGGTCCTTTCTGAAACACCTGCAACTAAAGCCTTTGTGTTTCTTCCAACTTTAGTGTTTGTTATAAGCATTTTCAATGGCATGTTTGATTTGATGAGGGTCAAACTGCCTGACCTGAACTTGATCATGCTGCCTGATACATAAGATTTTCAGATGAGAGAGAGACTAAAAAATCTTTTACTTAAGAACTTGAACGAACCAACCAATTAGTAACATATAAATCCAATATGAATCGTGGTTTGAAACCGAGTTCAAGTAATGAAATTACCACATGCACACATGAAAACACACATTAAAAACTGGTGCTATTCAATTAGACGGTCCAAGTTAACCCTAGCGACGACTGAAACATATTAATCAGAATATCATATTTATCCTCTTTGAAGTTTTTCATTAGAATAGCATGATGTGTTTCCAATCGGAAAAAATCTGTGACACAAACGAATTTTACTTTTTGATATTCCAATACCTTGGCTCTTGAAAAATGAATCACTAAATCTATAAAAATTAGTCTGCTGTGAAAGTGATATGGAGTAAGTTCTTGAGCAAGAAGTCTATAATGACCAGTCTAGAGTTTGCATTGCAGAAGCCAAGAATTCACATTATAATTGCCTTTACTTCTCTTGAAAACTAGGTGTATTAGTAAAACATGCAGTAACAAATAGAATGCAAGCAATCTAGCAAATAAACAGTTGAACAGAAGGTGGAAAGATTATGGTAAGAAGAAAAATGGATTTTGCATACCATATGTGCTCACTGTATTGTCAATTCCAGAGGGTTTTCCATGGATTATCTTTTCACCCTCAAAGGCCCATTTGTTCAACAACTCAAGTTCATCTTGTTCATATACCTTCCATCCCCGGTGCTCCCGATCGACATTGACAGAACCTGATAAGGGAAGCAGGGCGGCTGAAACTGCGACACAAAATGCAGCCGATGACCCCAAGCCAGATCCAAGAGGAAGCTCAGAAGAGATCACCACGTTACCGGGCACAAATCTGAAACATATGGGACAAGACAAGAGAAAGTGAAATGGAGTGTGAACAGGGGAATATATATCAAACCTATGATGAAATGCATACCCTCGGATTGAAGAATAAAGCCAAAGAAATGCAGACACTCCAGAGGCAAGTCCAATTTTTGCCTCGGGAATGTTTTGATCCTCAACCAGAGATGCAATTGATTTCAAACACTCTGCAGAGCACGACGCGGGAGTCGAGACAGGACCGACATATTCACCCAAAGCTTCCTTAATTCTACTAATTGGCCATGAAAACTCAAGTGCCAGGTCCTTCAGTTGGAGTTTCACAGTATCATCCTTGTCTGATAACAATGCATGCAATTTGATGAGGAAAAGTGAGTACAAGGACTGGAGTGAATGAGATGTAAAAAGATTCTCCAATTATAAGAAAAGTAATCTGTGATCTGGAATGACGGAAAATAGATGTAGAATCACATTTGCAGAGAAATCCTGACAACTAAGTTCATTTATCCCTCTCTTTTTTCTTGAATAGCAAGAAGAAGAGTTCAATCAAGTTTCAGATTTACAAATCAAGCAACACTCAAATGTGAAAATGGATACAACATGAACAAGAAAAAAACACCAGAAAACTGCATACAAAATGTCTAAGTAGATAGATTACACTCCCAGAAAATGTAGTTTATACAAAAGCAAGTATTAATAACCCATAAAATAAAATGGGGAGGGTTCATCGAATTAAAAAAGCACAGAAATATCATCAATTTCAAAATGGGCATCAAGAAAGTAGATCACCCACATGAAATAAACTAATAATCCGCAAATTCACCATCCAAATTATTCAGTTCAGGACCAACCAACCAACAAAAAAAGTCAAACCCCAGTGAGAGAGAGAGAGAGAGAGCACCAGAAGAACTTGGCAATCGAACGGATACTGAAGTGTAGAGATCCACGGAAGCGGCAACGGCGGTAGATCCATGGACGACGGCGTGTTCACCGGAGAGTATGATTTTCCCAGGAGCTCTGGCTTTGACTTCCATTATTTTCTAATGAATTTCAGAAGAAGAAGCTTCAAAGCCTTTCCTGGATGCCTCTGCTCCGAGCGAAGAAAGCGATTGAATTGAAAAACTGGCGCTGATTCTGATTGATTCATTGTTCATTTGCTTTCAATATTTCTTCTCGTGTAACATGTGACTTCCATGCCCAACACGAGGAACTTCAATTATTAGGACTTCGAAAACTTCTCTTTTTGTTTCCCAATAAACTGCTGATTGCATCTGTCCACAACCAAATTATTTTATACGTTAAAAAAATATTTTTTGTTTCCGTGAAAAACAATTCAGTCGAAGTGGAGTGGTTGTAAACTTAATTTTCAAAAACAAAATAATTATCCAATCAAGTTACTGTACATTAATTTTTCCATCATTTATCTCAATCTATATATAGAAGAGGAGAGAATATTCAAATCTACAACTTAAACACATGTTTCTAATTATTCTTCTCTCTTTTTTATCAGAGAGAGATATATTCGGATTGATTATCTTTATTACTTGAACTATGCTAAAGTTGACATTTAAAATTATATTGTTGAGAGACAAACTTTTTAAGGCTTCGATTGGCAACGAATAAGGTCGACCTGACAGATTGGTCGTTGATACTCTTGGAGACGTCTAGAATACCCCTCTTGAAGCAGGGAAGGATCCGGATAACACACATGGACCATTGGTCCATGAGATGAACCCAGTCCGAGCACAGAAATACCTCGATGAGATAGGTAGCTACCCCTTTAACTACTATGGATACACCTCTCGGCTCCCATCCACCAATCTAGATATGAGAATCTGTCTGAAGCTGATTTGTCTAAACTCGGATCCTGAACTAATTTGGACATCAGAGTGGCTCACCTATTCTTGCAGGTACCTCTAGAGGAGCTCGTTCAAATGGCACGAATCGACCTCAGAGATCGTCCCTCGGAACTTAGGCAGATTTCAGCATCAACATATATGATTCGAATTACAATTCAGAGTCTGTAGAACATAATTATGATCTCATATGTTTTAACTAACATTTAAAAATATGATTTGAATTATAATTTGAAGTCATATACCATTTATTTTTAATGAAATATAGATCGTAATTATGATTTGATATGTTTCACCTTATTCGATCAATCTTCATCGTGTGAGCCATTTGATATATATATACATCTTTTCCTTAAATCGACCTATTGCATCAGCGTCGATTTTGACCAAAACTAGACCCGAACCGACCATTCCCTTTATCTGTGGAGGCAGAGTGGTAAGCAACCTATCTCAATGGGACAAATATTAATAGGTAGATAAAAGATGACAAATTCAATAACCAAAAGTTACAGCAAACAACTTGACAGGTTAAATAGCTATCCAGACTCGAATGAAAATATACAATCAAATTCCAACAACTTTTCATTCAACTCAAACTGGAAGAGGAAGAACTTTTTTATTCACCATCATCAGGGTCATAGTCAAAGATGTACAAGTATGGAGTTACAGGTTTGAGTCCAAGATCTTCTTTGATAGCCACACTAGGCACCACTGGCTCACTCCAGCCCAACCGTTGCAAGTAAACCGAATCGTAGGCTTCGATGTTCAAACCTGAAGCAAGAAACAGTTCCAGCTCATGCACAAATCGGTCTGCTCTTGCAGACAGAAACGGCTTTGCTGCATCGTGGACGATGCTGCTGAACTTTTCCTGCTTCACTTCAGGAGATTCTGTTTGATACTTTTGTTCATTTCTTCAAGAAAAATCAAAGAAGAATCAGGTTTCAGAGTGTAATCAGTAATCAAGTCGTGCATATTTACGTTCAGGTGGAAAAGTCATAGTTAGAGAGGAATGAAAGTAAATATTCTCAACTGTGGTGATAAGCTCAAACATTTTTATTCCACAACAAAAGGCTTAAAAGAAAAAGGAGATTGTAATGATAAGTGTGTGGTGATAAGCTCTTGGGGTGTTTGGAAGATATTATCCAAGTTCCTCGGTTCAAATTTAGGTTGAAAAATTAATAATTTAGCACCTTTATAGTCTTTAGCCTTAGGGTGAGAGAAGCCTCCTAGAGATTAGTGGGGTGTGTAAGGAGCATAATACATAGCGTGGGTCTTGACACCATAGTTATAAAAGAACTGATAGGTTTGTGGTGACCAAATTTTTATTTGATCAAAATCTAGAAAGCAACAACTGAAAGTTATTACCTACTAAAAAATGGATTGATTAAGCCAAGTAGGTGGTGCATAATTATGTCAACATCTTCTTCCTGTAAAAGGATAATAGATACTATCAGTCATCACACACACAAGGAACTGGAGTACATAGAAATAGAATGGATAAATCAATAAACTATGACACAGAAACGGGGTCATTTTGTACTAACATTGTTGGTTCTTATAGAGAACATCGTATCAGAAATGGAACTTTTAAATGTCTACAGGAAAGCTTTGCCTACTAAATTGTGTGATTGACCAATGTACTATCCACAAAGTTAAAGCAAAGGGAGGACTACAGGCACATTTTTACTTCATCTTGACTACTTAATTCCCACAACAGCTACATATCCAGAATACACATAGTTCTTATAACCCATTAAACGAAAACAGAGTTCTCAAATTCTCATTCAACAAATAAACCCTCCAGGGAGACTATGCCCAAAGCGAGTGAAATCCCATCCCCTTTTTCCTTTTATCTCCCCATGTTGCATCTTTTATACCGATGGCATTTTGGATTTTAAAAACTCATTAATTAAGGTGTAGTGATAAGATTCTTGTGGTTCTAGAGAATCCAACCACAGGAGAATTGGCAATGGGGTGCAGAAATTGCTCCCCTTTCCAATTGCCTCTTTTGTCGTGAGAATTATGTTTGATGTTGGGCATTAAACATTCTCCAAAACCAAAAAGGACCGAATTAAGGAAGCAGTATTCCATACAAGTATAAATGCAATGTAGGAAACTAAGTCAGGAACCTGAATCAAAGCTTGAAGTTCCCTTTTCAACCAAACTTCAAGCCATTGGTTTGCTTGGAGATACTTTCGTAATTTCCAGTATCTTTGTACATTGAATATGTCCTCCAAGAAACCTACACGTAGACAATTAGGGGAAATACATAACTTTGAGTAATCATGAAGTAAATGTCGGAGCATCAAACATCCACATAATGAGTATAATGACTAGCAGAACATGAACCTGGTTCAGTATAATAGCACTGTAATCTATACTTGTGGGCTTTTGATAAGATAAAGCTGCAAATAGCATCAGTGATAAAAACATAGTCAATTAATGCAGAGAAAATAAGAATAGGAAATCTAAGGAAAAGTGTCAACAGGGAGATACCTATCCTGAAAATCCTGATTAACGTAATGCCTTTGGAAACAATGTCCATCTAATCCATGTATTATAGAAGAACTTTCTGTCTGGTGATTCAATATGATAAGAAATTCAATACAAAAAGTATGGAATGCTAATATAAAACAATACTTATACAACAGGGGACGGAAGATATAACCTTGCATAAAGGACACTTAATGGGCGAAAGAATGCAGGAGCGCTTGCCAGAAACCACTTTGGTCCATTGCACAATGCAATTGTAACAAAACTTATCTGCAAGACAAGAAATAGAATTAAAAGCATTCGAACTGGAAAACTATATTGACATTCCCTAATAGTAAATTGTACTTAACATGAATGAACGGATGGATAACTTTTTTAAGAGTAAATTCAATCACCAAATTCACTCAAACTTTAAAGCTCAAACTTTAGAATTACTAGTGATCAACACAATATCATTGTTCCATGCATTTTTCAACGTAACTAAAATCAATATTCAAGTCCACTTATAAGGAAGGCTCAAACCCCATGGTGGCCACCAACCTAGAATTTAATGTCCTACATATTTCCTCGACAATCAACCAAATATAGTAGGGTCAGGCGGTTGTCCCGTAAGCTTAGTTGAGATCCGCGTAAGCTAGTCTAGACCCTCATGGATATATATATATATATATATATGATCAAATTCATCTCAAAGAAGGTAACAGAGTCCATCAATGAGTACACTCAACGTACCAAAGCCACCATAGCAAACTTACTGTTGTTTCTATTTTCCTTGAAGAAGAAACGGCTTGCCTGAATAAAATTGAGCATCTGTAGAAGAATTTTATGTCCACTCAAAGTAAAGAATTAGCTAATTTATCCCAAATGAAACCCCTTAATTCTATCTTACAACATACTATAGTGATCGAACAATTTCGTCCAGCAAATATGAGAAAGAGCTAGGAGCTGAAATCCCCTAAAAGGACAATAAAGTGGCAGTAACACATAAAGGGTCATTTCCAAGTAGGTAACTATATGATTAAAAAACCCTAATTCGTACAAATGAACAATATTTCAAAATAGTTATCTGTTGGATTACCGGAAAATTCAAGAAAAACAAGAGAATGATGAGATTGAGAGAGATAGAGAAGTACGGAAGCATTTGTCGAGGTAAGAAGGTCGAATTATGGATCCGAGACAGATCGGGCAGGGGTTCGTATCGTCGTAAGAAGAACTGGCCGTCTCCATCTCCTTTTGCGCAGTGCTCTGCAATTCCATGGCGCTTTCCGACATGCGTTTACAAGGAGAACGACCACTCGATTTCAAACGTCATCCCCAACTTTTGACGTAAACGACACGTCGGCTCGAAATTTATACAATTTACCACCGCTAATCAAGGTTTTAAATCTCAGTTTCGTGAAATTATGAACGGAAGTATTGGTGAAATGTCGTTGATAGATATTTCTCAGAAATTATAAAATTATAATAAATATTTAAATTAACGGTACTAAATAAGTTAAAAATAATTAATATTAATAACATGTATGTACTATAAATATTTTGTCGATATTTTTTATATTTTATTTGTTAGGTAAGAAAATATATTTTTCATAATTTATCGATTTTTCTGCACTAAATGGGACTGCAGGGTTAAACGACCCGAACCACTGTCTCGTCAAATCCCTTCAGTGTTGAGTTTATAAAGAAGCCCTTTGATTATTATTAATTGATAGGTGAGGGGAGATGGGTCAACCTCTTTCATGATCCATGACATTTCTCCTTTATTAGTATATAAGGAAGGATGTCACTTGGTTAGCATTTCTATCATCCATGTTGTAGGGTTAGTTTTTCGATTGACATATTGATGTGTCGATGGTATTAAATATCTATCTTACAGACTATAACAAACTTTTTAAATAGGCAAAGATTTAAGATAGACATTTTTAGAAGAGAGGTACCAAAATATATATTAGTAATAATAATAATAATAATAATATTGGCACGAAAATAGTATTTGAACAAAAAAATTTCAAAATTTGTGTGAAGGAAGTGCAAGTGTGTGGATCCCAACGGTCATTCCCATTCATCTTCGTCTCCTCTATCCTCCGCCTGAAAAGCAAAGCATCAGAGCTCTAAAATGCAGACCACACCTCCATTCACGCCCATACGTCCTTCCTCAGGCTCGCATGCCTCCATTTTCTTCAACCCACTTCTCAATTTCACAATTTCAAATCCCACAGTACCACAAAAATCCCCAATTTTCTCCAGCCTTGTAGCAATTTCCAATGGACTGCAGCCGCAAACGTTGATCGTTTACGCGAGGAAGAAGAAGAGACGTGCGGGCTTTCAAAGATCAACCAAATTGGTGCTTGAATTGGCGTCCCTTTTAGCCTCCAACCTCAAGATCTTACCGCCGCCGCTGGATTTGGTCGTCGCGGAATTGAGCGGCGGAGATGGAAGTGGAGGTGGTGCGGGGTTGTGGAGGGGATTCGGCGGAGGTGGCTATGATGGATGGAGAGGTAAAAGGAAGAAGACGGCATTGTTGATTGGGTTTTTGATTGTTTGTGGTCTGGCTTTGTTGTTTTTTACCGAATTAGAGATCGACGCGGTTTGTGGAATTCTTGGTTTTGCCCTATTCAGTGTTGCATTGATTCAATTGTGGCAGAAAAGTTTGGGGTTTTTACTTTTCGGCATTTTGATTGCCTTGGGATTGAGAAGATCCGAGGTGCAAAAATGGGTTGGAAAATTAGGGATTTACAGTCCGAAGATGAAGAGTTTGAGAAGAAAAATTAAAGGTAAAAAAGTTTTCTGAGAGAGGCCTTTCTTCCTTAAATTAGATTATAGCGAGAGATAAAACCATAGAGTTTCCCATTCATCTTTAAAAAAAAAATAAAAAATCATTTTCGCTCGAGGATCGATTTCTATGATCTTCAATGTAGCGCATCTGATCGAGAACGCAGATAATGAAGCAGAAGTATCGCACTATTATAAGCTTCTTAGAAAAATGCGGAACAATGAAGGAGTTAAAACAAGTACATGGACTGATGATTGTCACTTCAATCATCAAGAAAATTATCCCCTGCAGCAGAATCATTGATTTCTGTGCAGATTCCGAGCTGGGTGACATCGACTATGCGAGATCAGTTTTCGATCGAATCGATCAGCCCAGTGTCTACATCTGGAACTCGATGATCAAAGGGTACTGCAATGGCGGCGACAAATTTGAAGCTCTGTTTATGTATGAAGAAATGCAGAGGAAAGGCTTCTCTCCGGATCATTTCACCTTCCCTTTTGTTCTGAAAGTGTGCACCGTAATCGGTCTTTTTGAATATGGGCAAAGCGTTCACAATCGAATTCTGAAAACTGGGTTTGAATTAGATGCGTATACTTCTTCTTGTTTGCTCAATATGTACGTTTCTTGTGGAGATTTGAGTTCGGGGTTGAAGGTGTTTGAGATTATTCCCAAGTGGAATGTGGTCGCTTGGACTTCACTAATTTCTGGGTTTGTTAACAATAATCGGGCCAGAGAAGCTTTAAAATTGTTCGAGGATATGGAGAATGAAGGTGTGGAGCCTAATGAAATCACCATGGCCACTGTCTTGGCTGCATCCGCTCATTGCAGGGATATAAATACTGGGAAATCGGTTCACAATCGTCTCTGCAAACTTGGTTGTGATCCATTTGATTCGACGTCAAGCTTCAATGTAATACTTGCAACTGCGATCATAGACATGTATGCAAAATGCGGCAAGTTGGTAACCGCGCGAAACCTGTTTGACAAAATGCCTCAAAGGAACTTGGTTGCTTGGAATTCCATGATCAGTGGTTATAGTCAATATGGTCGAGGAGCGGAGGCACTAAGCCTTTTCATTGACATGGGAGTGGCTAGGTTTGTTCCGGATAAAGCTACATTTTTTAGTGTGATAGGTGCTTGCACCCATCTGGGGTTTCGGTCGACGGGGCGAAGTCTTCATGCTCGCATGTTGAAAACAAGATTTGGTGAAGATGTTGCCATTGGAACAGCTCTTATGGACATGTATGCCAAAGCTGGAGATGCAGATACTGCACTAAAGATCTTCAGTAAGTTGCAGAAGAAGGACGTAATGGCCTGGACGACGATGATATTAGGCTTAGCAATACATGGCAAAGGTGAAGAAGCACTGCATATGTTCAGAAGAATGGAAGCAGAAGCTGCAGTTGCTCCTGACCGAATCACCTACATAGGAGTTCTATGGGCATGCAGCCATCTTGGGCTGGTCGAAGAAGGTCAGAAACAGTTCACCTCCATGACCGAGGCTCACAGAATTGAGCCAACCATGGAGCATTATGGCTGCATGATCGATCTTTTGAGTCGTGCAGGCCACTTCGAAGAGGCGGAGGAGTTTCTGAGGAAAATACCAATGCAACCCAATGCAACAATCTGGAGTTCTGTTCTGAATGGCTGTGAAATGTATGGAAATGTGGGTCTGGCTAACAGAGTGAAAAGCCACATAGCAGAACTGAAGAATTCTGGTAGTGGTGTTTATGTACTTTTGTCAAATATTTATGCCAGAGCCTGTAAATGGCAGGAAGTGAAGCTGGCTAGAGAAATGTTGAAGCATAGAAGAATTGGAAAAACTCTTGGACACAGTTTTGTTGAAATAAAATTGCTGACTTCATAGCTAATGCTAGTATTGTACAAGTGTAGTTCCATATTACTAGAGTGCAAAATTCTAGACAGAGATATCATAGAACTTCATGGTAAGGTAAACTGACTACTTGTTTTCTATACAATAGATCTTTACCAAAATTACAATTTCCACAGCGATGTGATATTCTGGAGAGCTTTGGTTGAGAAAATTAAGATGCTGCTTTCAAAAGCATCACCTGTGAGAGGGGAAAAAATGAATAACTTCTATCCTTATGAACAGTGTTTTCCACAGAAAAGGCCTTTTCCTAACAACATAATACCAAAATGACCCTGCAATCTTAATTAACACCCCGTCCCACCCCCCGTTTAAGCTTGTTAATCACCCTTTAGCTACAGTACCTTCTAAAATCCCATCTGCACCAAAAGCACCTGAAAAGTGCAGGTTATTGACCGGACCGGGTAGCTGGAAAGTGATCGAGAAGTGACCTGGTGGACATAGATTCTTTGTTTGCATCCGAAATACCTGTGAATTCTTACATACTATGTTCTCTCCTGTTGTTGTCACTCCTCTTATTTTCACTTTTCCATCCGTCTCCATGTCACAACTGAAACTGTCTGCTGCCATGAAACGATAGTTTGGTCAGTTGGATAGTTTTCATATGTATTGCGACAATACAAATACAGATAAGAGAATTAATCTTGTGCTCTTATCGTTAGGATAACATTACAGCAGCACATTATGAGCAAATTGAACGAGAGAGAGGAATGATCAGTTTCAACAAACACTCACTTTGATCTCTGGCCACCCCAGGAAGAGAGACGCGGAAGAAGTATGAATTCTCATTCTCGCCAATGTCCACACGTCCAATAACTGGTCCAACTTTTCCCATGGCTGCAGTCCCAGTGAGGGCAATCCCAGTTTTGGCGGCGGATACAATACCAGCCCACTCTTGATTGGTTGTGAGAGGACAATATACCATGGCTGGCCCAACCTTCACCAGAGCCTCGGGATCTTCTACTCGTGGAGAAGAAGGAACGTAGCTGTGTGGAAGAGGTGGACCAATATATGGCATGCTATTAATGGGAGCCACATCGAGAATGCGATGTCGAGGGTTTAATGGCTCTGCCTCATTTCTTCTTGTTTCCTCAACCCTGCAAGACCAGGAGTAATATGATCACAAACATAACCATCTGATGGCCCTCTATCGTACCATCATTAAACAGACATTACTAACTATTAAGGAACCCTTTTTTTCCAATAACAAAGATATCAAAAGCCTCATGCTTTGCATCATGCCGATGGCTCACCTGCTAATCTTCAGGTGGCTTCACCCACCCAAGACTAGCTTTGAGAGAAACAGAAATTAAACTACTAAGCTTTCCCGCTAGGGATTTAAATGGATGATAATTCTAGACATCCAAGTCCTTACCACCGAGGCCACCAAGGGGACGGGGGACTTCAAACTCTTTGGTACAATAAAAATTACACACATTTCCAACTCAAACCAATAATATCAGCAGTCCACCGGTATGTTCAGTCTCCACTCAAGTTAAATGAGAACATATTTTCCTTAGAGAATAAAAAAAATAAGTAAAAGATTGTCTTGGAAGTGTTTTAATGGCCATCTGAGGAGGAAGACAGAGACATCTATCTACTACAATCTCAATATAAAAGGTCTAAGATCAAGATACAGTGGTTGCCTTGCTAAAGGCAAAAATTGCGTAAGAAACTTCTATTGTCTTGTATGCATGTGATATAGTGTTTCAAAAATGCAAGATACATATAGAATAGCAACGAGCGCATCTTAGTTGGTGCAAGAGAAGCGCATAAAAGACGTCCCCAAAATGAAATGAGACACGTGGTTTATAATGAATAAAAGTAGAATTTATATATGGAAAATGAAGGATTGGAGAGTATGATAACATAACATGATTAGGCATAAACTTTTATTAGGTCAAATTACTCTAATGCACACATTTATTTTCAAGAAAAAAAATAATGGAAAAAAATGGATATTTTAGCCTTAAATATTTTCTTTCTTCACTGAGATGCACTTGATGTTGTTGAAACAGCAGATGAAGAAGGGCTGTGAAAGTACAAGAGCAGATTATGACAGCCACCTCGAAAAATTTTTACTCAAACACCTCCCAAGAGCAAACAAATTTTTCTCAATGCGTATTAACTACAGTAGCAAAGACCAAAAAAATAGTAAAATTAAAGTAGTAATGGCTTGTCAACAAGATTGATTAACTACAATGCGTATAAAAAATAAACATTGAAACGTGTTAGGGGGAAAATGATAAAAGAAAGAAAGAAAGATCAGGAAGCTACAAAAAGTGAAGCAATTAGACTGAGAATTGAACCACTTTTCTAATACTGTTTAAAATAATCATATAATATTTAGTAGATTGCAAAGGACTAAACAAAAACTACATAAAATGCTGACAACCAAACAAAAAATAGATACAAAGTCTCATAAAGGCTTCAAACCTAAATTGCTTAAGATGGTGGTTGAGGAGGTTAAGTTTGTCTTGTAAGCGACTGATCCAATCACAAAAAATTCAGTATTTTCTCCATATAGCCATCACACTCATCTTGATCAACATCTTTAGCTTTGAGAATAATCAAAACTTCCAAAAAGCTGCAGTGCGCTTTCATGAGGTTGATACCAATGCCTATGACTCCATGGGATAAAGATAGAAGAAAATTGTACTCTACAGCAAAGAACTACGAGTTTCTCTCAGATTATTTTCAAAATGGTACTGAGTGACACATTTATAACCACTTACGTTTACTATTGCCTAACCATGTACTCAATGAGCTAGCAGTCAGAGAAAGACAAAATTTCAAAAGATGATCTATGAACATTTATTCGCTGTTTTGAAGAAGATCCAATGCAGATATGAGAGTGAACATTTGTTTACAGTTTTAAAGATTTGGAATATTTGAGAGGATGTTCAACAAGATCTTCCATTCGAACTTTTAAATGGAAAGCTTAATTTTAAAAAAATGTCCCCTGAAATTGACATTGGGGTGCCAGACGTTCTTTAAAATCTTGGATTCAAGTTTCCAGTTAAAAAACTTGATAAATGAAAGTATATGATGTCTGCTAAAAAAGAAGAAAAAAACACAGATAGGATTCATGTTATTAACAAGTAACAAGTAACATACGGAGACAAAGATGAATGCCTGGGGTGTAAGCTACAGGAAGATGTGCAGAAGGGTGTGCCACATGCCTAAAAAAATGCCACGAGTTCCTTGGGCTATTAATACTGTAACGCCTGGTCCTATGCTGGGAATAGGATATTTTTTGAATTTCGGCATCCGGGTGAGTTTACATGAGTAAGAGAGAGAACAAAACAGCAAAATGTAGAAATCCATAAACAGGGTGGGTGTGACACTAGGGAACTAACGTGCCCAAAAGTGTACATACTAGAGATGCAAGCTGAGACAGAAAAAATGAGTTGAAGAAAAGAGAGAGATAGAGAGAGAAGACCAACAAAACCAAATACCAATTCAACCAAATCGAACAGAATCAGTTCGGTTGATTTGAAATTTCTTTGTCAACCAGTTCATTTTGGATGTAATACGTTGGATTCAATCAATTTTGGTTCGGTTATAGTCAGTTGGTGGTCGATGTTGTCAGTTTCAATCGATGTGGTTAGTTTGGTTCTATAAAAATATTTTGTCATTTAAATAAATATTTAACAGATTTCCTCAGAAACAGAACACAGGTTCCATTAGGAGGAATGTAAACATGCAATTTCCTTGTATCACAACCAACTTCAAACAAACAGCACTTTTTTTTATTTTATATTGTGTTTCAGAATACATGAAACTTGTAATTTAAGTATCAAAAGTACAGAGAAAGAGTGTTGTTATGGTTTAAAAAGTAAAAGAAAAATGGTAATATTGGCTACTTAGATTAAGACTAAGAAATAAAAAAGATTGACATGAACCAATCAAATTAGAATACATCTCAAAAGGATTATAAATTTCCGAAAACACGTGGTAGAAGCAGTATAACATACCAGGTGAATGCTTCTATGATACTCGGCAAAACGTTCATGGTTGAACAATAATATGATAAATTACAACTTTTGTTCCTCTAGCTTAATCTTTTTAAAATAGGTACTTTAAACTTTAAAGTTTAAAAAACTCATGAAACAGTGAAGTACATAAGAATATCCAATCAGTTCAGCACCGAGAAATGTAAGGAATAAGATCCTAAGATCTATTCGAGTTCCTACAAACCAAAGAACAAACCTCGTCTCAAAATACAAACAAAACAAGACCACAGATGAGAACATTTATGGCTCATCCACAAACTCTCATTTCCAAGTACCTCAACTTTTCTTTTCCTTTCTTTTTTCAGTATCAAGAGTTAGAGCCCCACATCTTGCAACATGTTCCTTGATGTTTTATTTTTTTTTCCTTTTTTTGGATAAGAGTTCCTTGATGCTTTGCCCACGAACATTTAAAAATAATCATCATATATACGCACATTCAATTGCAAACAAATAGAAGGCAAAATTTCCACCACTTCTTGCGAAAACCGAAGCTAAAGTTCAGTTCTCATTATGCCCAAAACCCAAAACCCTTCACTCGAATACCCATCTTCTTCATAAATAGAACATTACTGTACCAAGGCAAGCATGATAATAATTTGAGAAGGGAAAAGCCCCCCCTCTGCTGCATTAACCGATGATTGAAAACAGAACAGACAGATACAGAGACGGAGACCCCATCGAACATCAAAAGAAGAACATACCTAGCCGGCGAAGTCATCGGAGAGTCGCCGGAAAGTTGAGAAGGTAGTATCCTATTAGCAGACAGTAGAGGAAGTTCAGATTTCGTCAACGTATCCAGCGACAATGCCGGAGAAGAATTCTACTTGTTAGCATAGGGCTGAAAATTGAAATGAATACGGTCACGTGCGCCTTCACACCGTAGTCACGTGTGTTTTTTTTTTTTTTGGCTTCATTTAGAAAATACCATTAATTTTCATCACTTGCTTTTATATCAACTATACGAGAGTTGGGAGAATCTTCGGACCTTACACGATTTAATTTTAAGTTAAAAAAGATGAAAAATACGTTAAATTCAATATTTAATTCTTGTGTCTTAACTTTACATCTTTAATTAGTTTATTTAACTATTTGAATAAGAGAGGTTTTAGTAACTGTTCCTAAGCGTATCTTTCATTTATTAATTGATTGAATACGTAGATATCAGCATAGTTGATTTCTATATATTTAAAGGTTTTAGGTTAGGAAAAAAGAGAATTGTCATATTCATAATATTTTTACGAATTCTGGTGAGAGGTTTTTTTTTTAATACAACATGTGGGGATGGAGGTTCGAACTCATGATCTTTTGATTAATGCTTTAACCTATTGAGCTATGCTCGGTTTGGCCCGATGAGAGGTTTGATTACTTCTCTCTTATACGAAAATCTATAATATTTGTTCTTGTGTTGTATGTATATATATTAATCATTAAATTGTTGTTTCTAATTTTAGTTGAAGTAAAGAGGTGATTGGAGACTTATACTTGCGTTTGACTTTATTTTTTTTTAGTTCCAAAAATATGAGAGTGAAAAAGTAAATCTTCAATTTTATGGAAGAATCTTCGTGCTTTAAATATTCAACTCTGATTAAGTTTAAATAAAATTTACTACTTAGATTATTAAGTTGCAAATACAAGTACTTCAAGATTTATTGTGAACTTGAACATAACTCTATTGATATCAATGATGGACTAAAATATTTGAAACGATACAATTTGATTTTTCTTTTTCATTTTAAAAACAAATTTAATTGTTATACATACGTGAACACATTTTGTTTAAAATATTAATTTATGATATATTTCTATAACACTTATGAACGGTAACGGTAATGTTCAAATCTTGAAAGGATTGAGATATTTTTGAAAGAAAGAACAAAGAATAAAGTTAAGGATTATTTTTTATAATTTAGCCAAAAGTTGAAAAAAAAATGAAAAAAAATACCAAAACCAGTGGGGAGCCAGTAGACTAATTCATATATGTAAGGCGAGATTCCGTTTTAACTAATTACACCCAAAAATTAATATCCGAAAATCGAAAGATTCCTTACTGGTGGATTCTTCTTGATTTGTTCTTCTACTTTCCGTCTGTAAGTTCGATTTTCGATAATCTACTGTTTGATCGTGGACCTGATTTTGATGCGAGCTCAGTCACATTTCTCCGTAGGTTTCGATACGGATGGCTCAGTTCTTGAGTTTCGCCAGGGAATTCCGAGTTTCTTGAGATTTGTATGATCTGACACTTGTTCTGTTGACCGCGAAGTGCCTGCTTCAGTCTTCTCATGTCTTGATTCCTTCCAATCAGGTAAATTATGACACTGCCTATTGTTATGAGGTATAGGTTAGATTTGTGGGTGAGATGAGATGATTTTTATATGTCTCCCGATATCGTTAGAAATTGTGGATTATTTTGTGGCAATTTGCATTTTAGAGTTGTTAACAAAGCAAGCATTCATATGTTGCGTTTTAGAAAAGAAAAAGTGTGTGTTATTTTTTAGTTTTTCTTGTAAACGTAATATTAGGGCCAAGATTAGTTTAAATTTGTCCAAAGTTTGATTAATTTTCTGCATTGGAAATTGGAAAACATTTCTCTGAAGCCAATTAGGTAACGCTATTAAGTTGTACTTTGTAGTTTACCTCCGTAGGCCAGCTAAAGCTGTTCTAAAATTTAGCAGATAGCCTTTTTTGCCCTTTCTTCCTTTTTGGAAGTAAGAAGGCCTTTCTTCTTCAAAAAAAGGAAGAAAGCCGTTGATATGGATGAATGCTGATACTAGCTTGGTATAGGTTGCAATTTCAGAATTGGTGTACCTGCTATGATTGTGGAGATAGCAAGAGGGAGAAAAAAAAATTGATTGCAATTTATAAAGGGGCATGCAGGCTGTAAAGCCCCTAAACAAGTGGCTGGGTCAATTATGTAAAGACAGTATTTTTCTTATGACCTTTGTGGTTAAATATATAATTGTAAAACGACCATTGCCATGATGGTGTTTTCTCCTGATGTTTCTAGTTCGTGGCAAATTATTGGGTAGCTGCTTACTTCTGCCAGTGAAATCCATATATTCGCTTCAAGTGATATACTACTTGATTTCTCAATTATTATTTTAGATATCCATTACCGTATAAAGGTTTTTCCTCCTTATAATTTTCTAAAAGTTGTTACAGAGCTAGTGCATGTTAATTTGGTTGAAGTTATCTTTCACCTTGTCTTTTTGTCATCTAGAAGCAAATTTATGTTCTAGGTTAAAAGAAACAAACAGTACGTGGATTTTTAGTTAGCATTTACCTCATATAAGTATGAATCAATGCATGTGAGTATGGCAAGGGAGGGACATGAAAGGGGTACCTAGATGATTGTAATTTATTTTGCTAGCATTTATTTAAACCAGACTTTTTACCTGTTACTTAAAGTAGCAACTTTTTCTTGCTTGTAGGTTCTACTTGGCATCTGCTACTGCAATGGATAGTGGCTTATTCCAGGATTCAAATTCTCCTATTGCTGTTGAGTTGAAATCAGATGTTATGCCAACTAAAATACCAGATGGCGACCAACATTTTCTCTTGTACTTCATAACTGGTATCTACTTTGGGCCTGACCTCAAAGGTGAAAGGCCACTGAAATCAGTGCTGCAGAGGCTTACTGAGGAATTGCCTCCCTATACGTCTGATCAGCTTGCTGGATCTCACATGAAGATGGTGGAAGTAGAGCGCATTTTTTATTATGTCTTGAGGAAGGCTGATGAATCTCTTGTCATGAAAATGTCTTTATTGCACCAGTTCTTCCAAGGCAACTTTCCTGCCCAAGGACGAGATATTAGTTCTCCTCAGTTTCCTGATCTCTTTCCAACTGAATTCCATCCCCATTCACGGTCCAAGAACCGGTATAGGTTCATTGAGAATATTTCATTTATCAACAACCCAGAAGTCTCCTACCTCAACTCTAAGGATCTTGAAAGGTTTAAGAGGCTAACAGGGCTAGATGACCTCCTTTTGGATAGAGATGCAGCAAGGTCACACAATTTGTCAGATCGTAAAATTTCACTTAATGTCGAAGCTACAGATAATACATCAAATAAAGAGTCGTCTCCACTTAAGGATGATAAGAATTTGCAGAGATCAAAGTTGGTAGGCGATTCCCTCAATGCAGAAGATTATTCGCAACATGACTCTGTAACTGCACCAGTTCGTAGTGTTCCATATAATGGTAATATGACACCTCCACAAACCAAATCTGACTCTGATTCTGTGGAGCACAAATTCGGTCCAGCAATGGTATATCTTCCTCGACAACCATGTGAAGAGGATTGGGCGAATATTCTGGCTGCTACAAATAGAGGATTTGCATTGACTGGAACTGCAGCAATGGGGCACGTTGGACCAATAATTGGACTAATGGACATTGGGGAATGTGAAGATTCGTACTTGTTTCGTGTGTCTCTTCCTGGCGTTAATAGAGATGGAAGTAAGTTGCTTATGTTTAAGTATTTCAATGCTCTGAATCTTACATTTTTACTGCAACTGCACAGGATTATCCTAAGCGTAACCCTAGGGTTAGGTTGAACAAAATTTTAGAACTGGTTGGAAAAAAAGAGTCTCCATATTCACCCATCCAAAAGTTTTAGGGGCTATCTGAGCATATCTTCTGAAAATCAGTTTCAAAAGTTGATTCTTAGAGTAGTTTTTTCAAAGACTGTTTTCACTAATTTGATTTAAAAGACTGTATGAGAAGACATTTTCTTATTTTATTACTTTCAATTCATATTAATTAAAATATATGACATTTAAACCAGCCTGTACGTGAGAAAGAAATGGTTAGCGATTGTGAATGATCAATTATTTTTGTGAAGACACGATGACTCATGAAACAATAACATTCTTTCTGTTTTCTGTTATTTTAATTGTTTTAGGAAAACTATCCTTTCAAATAGTATATTGAGTTAGAAAACAATTTTATATTTTGAAAATCATAAAATAGCTTCTAGACAGTTTTCACACAGGCTCTCACCTCTCTTTTCTTTAATTTAAAGTTACACAAAGAACTAATACCCAAATCATCTGACCCATCATGCACCCACATGCCTCTTCCTCTAAGAAGAGGGAGAAAGAAAGAAGAGAGAGGTGGGAGAGGATAAGGTTAATTTTCACATCTTAGGAGGGGAAAAAAAAGATTTTAGTAATAATTGGGGAAATGGATCCATTATCTATTTCTTCCTTTCTACATATGAATCTACCTTGGTAAAATTTACTTTCTTCCCGGAGGGATCACAACTTCTTAGGGCATAAAGGATCTTAGTAACAACATTATACATATAGTCTAGCCATGATGATATTGGTTATATCACTCCATTGCTTCAATTAGGTTCATTCATTATAAATTTAGCATCTATCTTTAGTCCTTGAAGTTTAAAAAGTCTCAATTATGTTTCTTAATTTTGAATTATAATTTGTTTTAGCTCTTATTGTTAAGATTGTTAATGAAATGCTAAAATGACACACCTATTAGATAAATGTGTGGGTGATTTGACATGATATGAAAGATAAATGATAGAAACAACATTTCTTTCTTGGTTGATGGATCGATCACCTAGTCCGTCTAACTGTCAACTTTTTTCCTTCCATTTATCTACCATATCATACTAAATTAGGAAACATTTTATCTAATAGACAAGTCATTTTAGAGACTAAATAGGACATTATCCTTGAATTTAGGGACACTAAATTTTATAATTAACTCATCATTATTATTTGTTTCGGTGCTTTGCTGTCATAAACTGATAAGACTTTTTGATTGATTGATCAGGGGGATTTAGGTGTGAAGTTGAGAAGGATGGGAGAGTGGTGATAGAGGGAGCTACATCAACAGGTGAGAGAAGAGTGAAAAAGCAGTCCCAAGTGTTTGAAATGCTAACCAACAACCTGTGCCCACCAGGAGAGTTCTCACTCTCATTTCAACTGCCTGGCCCAGTTGACCCTCAACAATTCTTAGCTAACTTTGACATTGATGGGATTCTTGAAGGAGTTGTGATGAAAGGTTTACAGTCATGAGAGTATCAGCAATTTCACCCCATGCCTTGATGATTCTATAGATAATAAGAATAGGTTCAGAATGTAGAACACGTAGCATAATCCTTTTCTTTGTTTAGAATTTGTTGAGATTAGATAATGAGCAAATATGAATACGTTTGCAGTTTTGCACAGAAGATGATATGGAGTTTTAAGATTTGTTTGAATGCATTATTTATTTATTTATTTAAGATTTGAAGCATTTAAAATTAAAGGTACAATTTTTTTTTTTTTAAGTACAACAAGTGGGATAGGAGATTCAAATTCATGATCTTTTGGTCGGAGACAAGTGTCAATTACCGCTGAACTAAATTTATATTAGCAATAGAAGGTATAATTAGAAAAAGTAAATTGTATAACTTTTCACTTTACTCTCAATGTTATTGCATAATGAGCGACAATGAACATTTTAACTTCCTAAAATATGATCAGCACCCACACTTGTTTGAAAAAACTCTGAAAGTGTGTGCTCCTCAAAACCAATACATCAATTTAAGAAGTACAAAACCAATGTCAAAATTCGAACTTTTTGTCTAGAAAACCGACCGAACTGAACAAAATTCTTTAGAAAATTAAACCACCACTTGATAAGTATGGTCCAAACCATCTGAAGTAACTCAGTCTGGTTGTATCAATTTTTTAAATTTTAACTTCAACTCCTAATAAAACGAGATTGTTTAGTACATGAGCTATGGAGTGGTAATCTAATTACATTGCAGGTAAGAACTTGGAGTAGATGTAATAATTAACAAGCATTTTCAACATGTAAACCACTGATGCATTAGATCAAAGAAAAGAGAGAGATAGAGCAGACCAGTTGTGGCATATGAATTCATTAAGCCTTAGAATTAATGGCTTGGAAAATGGCATACAACTAAAATCCTCTGTGTTCCTATTCCCTCCATGAGAAGTTGAGATTAAGGTGGTGCTAAAGCCTATATAAACTGAGTGAAGTTCAGAAGTTACAAAATGAATGGAGAAATTTCCTCTATCTGTAATCTTCTGGCAAGCGGTATCCAGACATCGCTAATTTGTTTGCAAACATTTTGCCTGTCTTTGGCATCACATGCCAGTGCAGTGTCAAGTTGAATTCTTTACCCCTCAGATTACTTCCCTACATACACACGTACACGAGAAATACAGAAATGTCACTCTCCGTCTTCGATAAGGACCTTAACATGAAAAATACTGAAGGTGACAAACCTGATCAACGAAACGGTACTTGTTCGAAGTATGGATTTGAAACTTCGCATCCTCTTTGGAGGGTATGATACCGTCCCAGAGTGAGATCTGAAATGGGATTAAATTCAAGTAAATGAAGAAAAGAAGCCCCATGTGATGAAATATGCGAACCTTCTGTGATTTCGCAGAAATTTAAGGCCAGTCGAGTGGTTGAAAGAGACAAGAACTTAACATGGGGTCTTGTGAAATATCGTAATGGGGAGATGTATCCAACAAGAAAGAGAAACAAAAACTTACCTGGTTCAAGGAGTTCTTTGGGGTTTCATATTCAGCAGCAAGAAACACAAAAACCTGTAGCACATATCGAAATGAGAAAGGTTTAATCTTAGTTTACTGAGATATAAATTTAATCTGATAAAGCCGATGTGATTCCCAACACGATTATTAACTTGAACAACATAGTTCACGGAATAGAAGCAAGAAATCATGAGCGAACATCCTATGCCAAATGGATGTGGATTCGAGACGCTATTAACTTCAGGCATAATGAAAACCGTACAAGGCTTGTAATAGACCCTGATAGTTAAAAGTGTATAGTAGTAAGAAAGCAAGGGGAGAACGACCTGAGCATTTAGTGTGAATGTAAGAAGTGGGACCTACCTAAAGAAAGTATTTAGCACGTAAGATTATGATAGAGAGAGTACATTTCGGGTAAAATCTTAGCTAGTGTTCAGGAGGGATAGGAAGCTCTCAAATTCTCCATCGACTATGTACCTCTTAGTGTGAATAAACAATCGAGTTCTATCAGCTTATTATTCAAAATTAGACTCTACACGAAGGACTATGAGAAAAAACAAAAGAGGAGAATAGGTTGCTACCGAACCTGCTTCGTATTCCATGTAAATAATGACTGCAAGTCTGCTGATATGTTTAAAGTCAGGCTAACCTGCAAAAAGAAGGCCCACTCTTTCAAATAATCAAGAAAAAGTGATTGCATTGTTTTGTGATAATACGCTCATTAATCGCTCTAGCAACGAATCTACTATACCCTTATCAACAAGAAAAAGTTAATACTTTTCTTTGTTTACCACTAGTTTACAAGCATTTTGGTTGAGAAAAGTGCTGCAAGAACTAAAGTATCCTCAAGAAAAAGGGATTGAAATGTTTCATGACAATAAACCCATCAATCACTCTCACACAAAAATGATTTTTGGAGATTTGATCAAATATAAAAAAGTAATTACTTGGTATTATCAAGGTACGAGATAAAATTGCATGCATATTCATCAAAATCATCGAGAAATGGCATGTTCATGAAGATAAAGGAAAGTTGGAGGCTTGGAGCCATGGAAGTCTAGGCTAAGGTGAGATTTAGTTGGAACTAAAAAATTTTCGATGAAAAGAGATGAAAAGCCGTATTCATCCTAAATCTCACACATCCAAAGAAAATAAACTATGATTTTCTTTACTTCCTTGATTACAAACAAATGAGTGAAAAAGACCCCCTTCATTGTACCATTCCATGAGACATTAAAAAAGACACAAGAATAAACACAGATGTATGCTTGCATATACTTAATGTATCTAAAAACTTACCCTTCATGTACTTCGAAATGCATGATTGATCTATCTAAAGATGCGTCAAGTAACTAATCTAGCATAGATCTCCAATGGCTACGAGTTAAAGTGAATCGCTTAATGAAATTAGAAGACCCCTAATCTAGATAACAAGAAACAGCATGTGATTAGAAAACCAGCAAAATGTCTCTTGCTAGAGAGAAAAACAAGAACTAGATCACTCTACAAAAACTTAAATTTGTCCTAATCAATACGAAAGCTCAAATATGTCTTCCCATTTATGAAGTCGGGAAAAGTCCTTACCTTTTTGACCAGTCGTGGGGGAATGGGGATCCAAACACCCAACACCATGGTTAGTAACCACATGCTCTAATCATCTAAGCTACATGCCCCACCCTGTCTCCAACAAATCTGTTTGATCCTTCGCCCAGCCATTTTCCATAGTTTTCAAATACATAAATGACCCAATTCATCACATCCAAAAAACAACCCATGTCTTAAAAAAGATTAAAAAAAGCCATTGTCTTAAAAAAGATTAAAAAAAAGCCAGAAATAAAGCTCAACACCTCATGGGACTGAAATGCACTACATAATTAACCTGAAAATCCCACTTTTCCACATAAATTTTCACAAATTGAAGAGAAAAACAGGTATAACCTGACATATAAGCCATTCCATCACTTTCTAAAGAAAGCCCACGAGATCATACCTCATCATTTCCATGGGGTTGATTTTGAAACCAATTGATGCTCAAAACCTAAGACCCAAAAACAAGAAACACAAAATCAAATCATAAATGGGTCTCAAAATCCAACCCAAAACGATCCAAGATCTAGAGGGAAAAGAAGAAGAGACCTGCACTTGTGCTGTGGGTGAAGGCGAATTGAGGGTATCAGAGAAGGAGGCCATGGCACAAACGACGGCAAGTATAGTGGCCGCGAAGGTCAGCAAAGCGTTGGCTCTGTACCCAAACGAATGCATTTTTCAATTCGCTTCTCTCTTTTTTGTTTCTCAGTCTCCCTTTCACCCAATTACTCTCTGTAGTCTCGAATTCTATAAATTTACAGAGAAGAGAAAGAGAGAGAGAGAGAGGAAGAAACAAACAATGGCGCCGCGAGAGACTTCGAAAGGAAACGCAGTCTTTGGACAACGAGGAGAGAAAGAGATAGAGATCGTAGTCGCATGATTTTGCAATTTCGGGCTCTTTGATTGGAAGAGACACGTTAATGGCACAGTGGGTGCCCACTCCATGGATTTTTTATCCAAAAAATTGTTAGGATGATAGTCCAATTATCATTAAATTTTAGTACGCAATGATTTAAATCGTAAATTTTAGTTGCTGAAAACATTTTTTTAAGTGTATTTAAAGGTAAAGATTTAAACTCATTAGAGATAGATTGATTCACACACGGAACGAAGAACAATCCGGAGTTCGTCTTTGCCTTCCTTGGCATGTCGTACGATAGCTTGATTAGCACCATTCCTAAGCTGATTACAAGTCGACGGATATTGCGAAAGCGAATGTCATAATTACTAAGTTTGCGTTCACGGAGGAGAATTGGCGTGTAGATTTTGTGCACCAATTTGTCGACGGACTGTTGCTCGAGCTCCTTGGAGCTACGAAGGCGGTCAAAAATGAGATGACGTGGAACGTGGGGTGATAAGCCGTGAAACATGAGGAGACCATGTTCCGTTCTAATAATTAATATTATTTTTACTTTTGAAAGTTCAGGGACTAAAAATCGTTACTTTCATGAAAGTTTAGGGACCAAATGCGTTTTTTAACTTTAAAATTATTTCTTTTTTTTTTTTTGTGAAATTTAAATTACATTTATCTTTAACCTCTAGCTATAATATTAGTTAATTGAAGGCGGAACCTTAATCATCTTTGAACCGTAATTTCTTATTAGTGAAGATAAAAATATCCTTCATTTTGATCTACAAACCACCCATTACCAATCTTGTTTTATAAATTTACGTACCTAAATCAATCTCTCAAATTTTAATTCTGCTCCCCTTATTTTTAATTTTTTAATTTAATAATCAAACTATGCGTCTTCGCCTAAATCTTAAAAAATGCAATGTCATGCTAGCATTTCGTCAATAATTCATTTTACTCGTTTTAACTTGTCTTAATGAGTAATAATGACAAAGAAAAGTGTTAGATTTGATGACTTGAGAGTAAGGGTGTGTTTGAGAGTGATTTTAGCATTTTACCAAATCATTTTCATTTTTTTTTATTGATCATGTATAGAAAATTAAAAAATTGATTTTAGGGAAGCTTAAAATCATTTAAAATTGATTGTTAAGGTACGGTGATTTTGGAAACTCAATTATATATAAATCACTTTTACCAAAATCGTTATTACGTGAAAAGAGTTAGTGTTTATGGCAGCATGAATTAACACATATGAAAAGTCGTTACATTTATTGAATACTAGAAAATAAAATTTACTTTCTTTTAGGCAAAATGACAAATATCATAAATGCATTACACAAGAGGAAAAGCCTTCCTTTTCTAACCAAAAAAAAAAAAAAGGAAAAGAAAAAGGAAGGGTATCTTGAAGGTTGGTTGCAATTGAAGTTCTTGAAGCTATGGCAATTTGTTTACAAAGCTCAGAAAAGGAATCTCACGAAAGAAGGGTATTTTGTGTAGCTTTGAAATTGCTTTTAATATAGAGCTTATCCAAATTATTATTTACAAGTAACAACTCGAAGTCAATCTGAAAATATTTCATTATAACCTCGATTAAAGGATTAGATGAAATGAGTTCAAATTATGGTCATCACCCACCTATAATAATTTTAATATCATATGAGTTTTCTTGATTGTCAAATTGAAAGATTAGTCGATGTGTTTGTAAACTAACCTAGACACTCATATACATGAAAAAAAAATCATAAATCATATGATCGAATCTCCACTCAAACTCAACAAGATCAATAACCTTTTTAAAGTTGAAGATTCGATTTTTTATTTTATATTTATTGAAAAAAAAGTAAGGATATTTTTAAACGCTACTAATATAAATATAAAAGATATATAATTTAATAAAAAAGTGCAATATGTGACACATTTTTAAAAAAGTGATGAAGAGATTATGAGTTGATATTGATATTGAGAGAGAATGCATCACACATCTACAATGCAATGACCAAAAAGAGAGTCAAAGGAATATTTTCTTTTGTTGAAAATTTGATCAAATAATTTAGCACTTTGTGGGACATATGAAACTGGATTTAAATAGTTTTTTGTGGAGAATATTTTTAAATAGTTTAATTTTGATTACTTCTTTAGTGAAAAATTTCAAGGCTCCAATTTTAAAATTGGATGGAGATTTGTTATTGTGGCAATAAGGCAAGTTGAGGTTAATTGGAGTTGCATTATATAATACAATTTTCTATCTTTATACATGTTTTTTTTTTTTAATTATTGTCTTATTTTATATCGATAAATAATAGATATATGAGGGTGAAAATAACCCCACCATTTTAAGAAAGTTTTTTTTTTAAATAAAAAAGAAAATTAGAAATCGTCTTTTCAAATTATAAAATTGGACATGAGTTCAAAAGAAGATTTTTACAAAACTTACTATATAAGCATTATTTTGAGACAAATTTGGCTTTATATGCACTGCCCAATTGGACTATCAGACAAAATTATTTTATTTTAATCTAAAATATTATTGATCCATTCTCGTGATTAAATATATTAGTTCTTATAATATTTTCATCATGTAACAATTTTCAAGAATATAACAATTAACTCATTAAAAACAACTCAAGCACAAAAAAAGATGTTCATTCGTACAACTCAATTACAATAATACCAAAGATTGATTCAATCTTTATATTTTTAAAAGATAATTAAATCACAATTAAAAAAAAAGATTATTAGTGCTCGAGCATAACAACTAAAGATATATTTTCCTTCCTACGTGAGATAACATTTTTAATTTAATCACTTTCATGAAATCCGATACCAACAAAAATATTTTAAAATCATCCAAGATAAAATTTAAAATTTTGGAGTATTGAATTTTATTTTATCTTAATAAAGCTAGCAGTGTGAATGGAATTATAAAAGAGTGATGATCCAAAGAGGCAGGCAATTGCATGGAAGAGGAGATTTTGAGAATATATTCGCATAAGGAAACAGTCAAAATTGACAGCTTTGTACTCTCAATTATTCCGATTATAACCCTTTTTAAAAATTTCAATGTGCCTCTATGGAAAAATAATAACTAAATAAATAAAAATTATAACTTTGTTAGGATCGTCTAAAAAAGACAACGTGTCTATTAGTGACAGCTTAACGTAGGTATCAATATGACGAGAAAAGAGTGCGATATGGTATTTGTAGACGTGTCAATAGGGTGGAGTAGACAGTAGACACTATCTTTGTTGTTTGCGTCCCAGGTCTTCTAAATTATATAATTAGTCGGGTACAACTATGCCCTCCTACCAATTAAGTTTAACTCAATGGGTTATTACACCTATCTCCAATTAAAAGATTCTGAGATAGAATATTCACATCGACATGTTAGTTGTATAAAAAAAAAAGTCTCTCTCCCTACTCACCCTTTAATTCACTTTATATTACTCATGTACATAGGGGTTGACATAGGGCAGGACACGAATGAGAAAGTATTCTTCATCCCTCCCTTTGTCCTTGCAATTTTGATGCGAAGATAGGGATTCTCGCAAGAGTTCCCTAGTTATTTCTCTAACCCTTAAACCCAAAAACTTCAACTGAATTTAGTTATTAATCAATGATCTAACATTCACATTTTTAGAGTGCTCTTGTCACTCTTTATCCTCGAACATACCATGCTACCACCCTCAAGTTATTACTGATTGTACCAACTAAACGTCCCACCAAACACCCAAAAAAAAAAAAAAATATGGAAATGACAATTTAGTTCATTAATTAACCAATAATTAACCTAAAAAGGTTGAATTTCCTGAGTTTATCCTTTCTTTATGAAAGCTTTACAGGTCCCTTTATTATGCTACCACCTACATATCTATTATCTCCAACTAATCTATAGTAAATATTTCCAAAAATATTATAAATGAAAAACCTACAAATCTAATCAAGCTCATTTTATTCCATCTAAAAATATTTCCTTTGTTTATTTGACGATCAAACTAAAACCAACCGTTTGAAAAAAAAAAAAATCGTATATTATCGTCATTCATAGAAAATGATTAAAAAAGCCGACTCCAGAAATTTCAACCAAAAATTCTAAACAAAACACTTTAATTTCAAGAAATTATTGTTTGACAAAATCCTTACATTATTTTATAATAAAACTTTGCATCACTTAAATTTTAAAAAGACAAAAACTAAAAATAAAAGGAATTGATATACACATGACTTTTGAGGTAAATGAATTTATATGAAGAAAAAAAGAAATTTCCCTTAGGAAATTCATAAGTATGTGGCAAAAAAAAAAAAAAAAGAAAAAATCCATTCAAACCGGAAGCCTACTTGGATCGGCTGTCGTAGTTTCCGGTCCAAGCTCTCGACCGGAGCTCGCTTCGACATTGTTATTTCCCGATCCTCTAGGAGTCTTCATCGACGACATTCGTGTGAAAAACGGCGGCGTAATGGACAACACCCACCGGTCCGACTTCGACGTCCGGTCCAACCGCTCCAGTCGCCGATAGTACTTCCCGCGACTACTCCCTTCGCCAGCACCGAACCGGTATCCCCTCATCGAGCTGGTCTGGCGCGCCAAAACAACCATACTTGTAGCCCGGTTCAGCTTACGGTTGACAACCTGCTTCCTAATCTCAAGCGGCAACCTGAGAGTAAACCGCTCGGTGTCCTCCCCCGGCTGGACCAGCGAGTGGCCGGTCGAGTGGGACCGGGGGAAGAGCCACCCCAATCTGCTCGATCGGGATCCACGCGTACGGTTCCGATTCAACGCCTTGCCGCTACTGCCGGTAGTCGTATTCAGCTCCGGCTCCGGTGGAATCTGAATCGCGGGCGGCGGAAGTGAGGGATTGGCGTCGAGGGAGGAGACGACGTCGTCGCGCTGATCTTCGATGTCTTGAACGCGATCGGGATCGGACTCGGGATTGGACTCGGTGACTCGGTGGACGGACTCAGGGGCCAAATTAGCACGACAAACAGGGCAAGTGGTGTGGGAAACGAACCAGGCGTCGATACAATCAGGGTGGAAAACGTGGTCGCACTTGGGGATCAAACGCAGCGTTTCGTGGTCTTCGAATTCGCTGAGGCAAACGGCGCATTCTAGGGCACTTTTTCCGATCTTGTGCTCCTTGACCTCGGAGTAGACGAGAGTGGGGAAGGTTTCAATTAGGGCAGGGTCGAGGCCGCGGCCGGCGCGTCGGGACCGGGCGGCGGCGGAGGAGAGGGGGCGGACGGCGTTGGATTGGGAATCGTTGCAGTGGCGGATGTAGACTGAGAAGAAGGCCATGAAGAAGAGGGCGGCGATTAGGATGACGATGATGACGGCCATGGAGCCGCTGAGGCGGTACTGGTAGGGGTCGGTTCGGGGGTCGGGGGAGAGCTGGGACTGGGCGGAGACGGAGACCGCGGCGGCGGAGAGGAGGAGGAGAAAGGAGACTCCATGGACCATGGCGTGAGAGGACATGATCGGAGTTGGGAATTGGGAGTTGAGAGTGGTAATTATGGAAAGGAACGGAGGTTGGTGGAGAAGGAAAAAGGCGGCATGGCGGAGGAGAGGAGGAAGGTGAAGGGAAGCTTTAAAAATGGAGATGGGGGAATGGGGAGGAAGATGCAAGAAACGGTGTCGTGTGGAGCAAGGCAGCGGGAGGCTGATGTGGACCCGGTGTGGGGTCCACGCCCCCAGAACTAAAATTTTGTAATTTTTCTTACTATTTTATATTTGGTGGAAATTTTGGGGGAGTGGGGAGTGGGTGGGTCTGTGATGGTGTTCTACGTGGTGGAATCCGTGACACGATTGTAACGACTTTTTTTTCCCTTTAATTTTATGATTTTCTTTTTTTGAAAATAAACAAACTATATACTATAATTATATTTCTTTTCTATGATAATAAATTCCTAAACTTTTTAGTTTATCTAATTTAATGGCATATGTATTAACTAGGCCTATTTCATCGATCAAACGAGGTTGGATTGTCGTTGAAATTGATACTGTATTTTTGCTGATCAATTGATTTGTCGGCTTAAGATTAAACAAACAATTTCGATTTTTCAATACCATTTCTGAAGGAGAGAAAGAGCAATAATTATCGTTGCTAGTGAGGATCTGTGAGTAAGAGGAAAGGGTGTTCAGAAATTTTGCCATTGCTAGAAGGAGCTGGGAGCGGGAATGGGAGATGTCACGTAATCGACGAAAAAAGAAAATGATTAGGGAGAGTAAAAATTGAAACCCTAATTTAATTTATATATATATATATATTTTTTATAATAGTCTATCGATTGATTTTGGATTGATTCATAGTGACTTACCGACTGCTAATTGAATAGGTGTTAAAATAGATAGACCGTCGTCAGTTCATCGTTTTCGATCGATTTTTGAATCATGGTTCTATCATGTTAAACTACAAATTCCTTCAAACGTTTCTAAACGTAGTTGTAATATCAAGAATCAACATACTCCTCCCATGAACAGGTCTTATCAACGTCATCTAATCTTAAGCTAAACCCATCAGTTATTCCATAAGCTAGCACTGAGCTGATGCTTAGAAACCAAAGCTGCTCCGGGAAGTAGTCAGGTTAGAGACCACTGAATATGGGAGGAGAAGAGAAGATTCTAGAAGAATAGAATCCGCCAAATATTAAAAGAAAAAAAAAAAAAAAGTAAACGCGGTGGGAAGTGGAAATGGAAATTAACATAAAATTCTCAGCTGAGTGGCGGAATGTACAAGTAAGACTAGAGCGTGGTCCTTGGAGCGATAACGGCCCCTTCCTTTTTTATTTTTCTTTTTTAAAAATACTTTGACTTTTTGTTCCAACCAAAAATGCCTGGTCCCACCTCCCTCTCCCTAGATATATATTTTCAAACCTTTTTATTCTTATTTTGAACTTCAATTCCACGTTCAAAATAGGGACTTTTTTTTTTCTTTTTCATTTTCGTATTACTCATTTTAAAACTTGTTTTTAAAATATTATAACTTTTAAACTTATTCACCAAATAATGCTTCGAAAAATCTTCGTCACTTAGGTCGTCTCATACATGATGTAGAATGTCGTCCAAACATTTTCCTTTTCTATCCCACAGCGTTCTCTGCAAACCAATAAAGTGACGAGTAATTGTTATCCGACTCACCGATTATTCACAATCTATTTTCCCCACCTCACCGACCTCTCCTTCCTTCATCCCCAACTTTAGTAGAAATTTATTGTATTTTCTGCTTACGATTTATGGACTTGAGTTCAAATAGCCGCTTCACGAAACCATTCATTGTCCTTGAGTCATTGTTCTCTGTTTTGTTCCATTAATATTTATGGGACAAACCTCATCATATCATTTGATCTAATTTTTTAAAAGTATGTTTTAGTTTAAATTTTAAATGCTTAGTTAAATCGATTTTTTTTTTCAAAATTGGTTTTTTTTAAGATTTGTTAATTTTTTTTTAAACATGTAATTGCAACTATGTCATGTATCAAGAGAAAAGACCGTCTAGAACCACATTAATCTTTTAAGCATCATTTCCAGTTATGATATTTTAAAAATAAATTTTAAATTTAATAAATAATTAAACAAAATTCCTGTCAAAGTGAATCTAACTTAGCGGCAATTGACATATATTTTCAACCTAGAAGTTGTACTAAAAAAACAAATCCTAATATTTAAACCTATATTATATTAGATACCCTTTCCTCAATTTGTTTTAACAAAATTGGTACAAAAGACATACATAGTATCAATTTGATTGGAAATAATATAAGGTTTTAAAATATATATATAAGATGGTCTTTTCTAACTGCTAAATTAATGTAAGATTTTGATTGTATATTTGACTCCAAATTAAATATATGAACCATATTAGAAGTATGAGATTTGATTGGAATGATTTCAATATATATAGGAATTTAAACTTAGTCATAGATATAAATTAATAGAGAAATAGAGAGTAGTTTGACTAATTATAAAATATTCAACACTTATTATAATTATTATAATGCACAAAGCATATTATATCCTCAACATCTCCGTTCACCTGAAGTTAAAATTTAACATCACAATTAAATAAAATGAAATCAAAACATGAGTTTAAAATTTAATCCATACCATGTCCTTCACGTCACGAATTACTAATGATATATAAAGTTTTAGTTGATAATAGAATAAATCGTGTCATTTTTAGTTCATTTTGTACCTATATTTTAACTATTAGATATCCATAAATGAATTAAATTTATCCAAGCCATTAGTTTATTTATCCTTAACGTTAAAGATTAAAGTAAAATAAAAAATAATATACAACTTTTCTTATTGAATTAATGAAATTAGACTTTGACTCAAAAGAGATTTAAGTTGGGGCTAAACATTATTAACCCAAAGTTAAGGGAATTGTTTGAATTATGCCTTGACCAAGCAACCAAACTTTGACCAATACCAAACAAAAAATAATTCATTTCATAACTTTTAAAGAAGATTATATTATGTATTTTATTCTCTATTAAAAAGGTTTAGGTTCTTGCCAAGAAGTGGAGGTTTTGTGGATGATGCAAATAAACAAAGGTCGTCAAAAGTGGAGCAAATGATTACAATTAAATTTAAAAAATAGGACTTGGAGAAAATCGAAACTCCAAATTTTGGAATAAAAATAGAAATTACATTGTTCAATGCTTTCGACTTTCTCATAGGTATTAAATTTTCGCCGACGTGTTAAATTTGTATGTTTATAAGTTTGACATCGATATAAAGAAATTGATTGAGAGACGTATCTTTCATTTTTGTTTCATCGGACAAATTCTAAGAAAATAGAAAATTTAAAACAATTCTCAAACACGAGAAGGATCTTTTATATACAATAAATAGCCATCACATAAGCATATTATTCTTGGATGAGGACTTTTGTACTCATTTTGTCCATAAATTTTTTGTAGAAGAGAATTTTAGACGCACAACATATGAAAATTATATGTAAGTTTTTGCAAAGCTCTCCCAACTTTTGATTCTTCCTCTGGTTTTTTATTCACCAATTTAATTTCTTAGTGGGATGGGCAAATAGCAGAGATGGAAAAACATGAAAAAGAAAAGAAGTAAATTCTCAGAAAATTTGTTATTTATAAATGTGTGGGAAATAACCACATCCCAATTGAATTTGGATTATGGAATTGGAAGGTGACCTACCCAATCGATGGTGATCTTGTAATGACTTGACTTTTTCAACCTTTAATATATATATATATATATGTTTTTAATCTTTTAAATATTATGTTTTAATCTCTCAAATTCTCTACTTACCCAATAAATTATGTTAACCCTCACCATTAATATCTTTCATTCATTATTTAACACGAATTTCAACTATTTGGAAACTAAGCACGTGACTTATTGGGCATGTGGCTTCAAATACGGTTAATAATAAAGATATATAAATATACATATAACATGTGTGTAGGTTAAGTTTCTATTAAATAGTTCATCATAAATTAAATAATTATAAGAATTAAAGGGTTAAAGGCTAAAACAAAAAGTTTATAAGTTAAGACACTAAATAAAATAAATATATAATTGGAACCACCAAAATCTTGTATCTAACTCTTTATGTTACTTTCAAATTTTACCTAATTTTGTGTTTGGTAGGTGGCTTTTGATGGAAAGTAGTAAAGAAGATCGGTTTTTAAGGCCTCTCTAAATTCAACTTTTCATTTGTATTTTTAAAATTTTATAAATCTACTTTTTAAAAACTGATCTTTTTTTTCTCTTTTATAATTTAAGTAAAAATTTAAACACTAAACACAAATTCAAGATTTAATTACTATCTTCAAATTTGAAAAAAAAAATAAAAAAAATATTTCTAAAAAGTGAAAAGCAAAACATAAAAAATTGAAAAAGAAAATAGTATTGAAATGTTATTAAAAATTTTGAACATGGACTTCTTAATTTCTTACCTTCTCTATCTCTTAAAGAAATGTAAAAATCAATTAATATAAAAAGTAAGGGTGTCAATTTTCTATGAATAAGACTTGGAGTTCTGTTTAAATGACAAATTGAGTTTCTTGGTGTCCTCTTGCTGAGGAATATGTGGTTGAGCTTCAACTCGGCTACACTTAAAAATGGAAAGCTTTGGTCAGTCACCTCAACTTTAATGTTAAAACCCCTAGCTCCATTTTGATCTGTAATGTGAATACTGTTAGTGGAAGATTTGCTAATGTCGGTTCTACATAAAGATGCCATAATCCTTACACGATCTAACTTAAGTTCGACTTGACACCAGTTCAGACTAAGTACGTATTAATTAACTTAAGTTTCAGAGTGCATGTGGCCAAGCACCACACTGACTGGTGTAAGGTTATATGTCTATCGACTGATTCAAAATACTGCATCAACAAAAATATTTCCTAACTCCAACCTTATCTTTTGATTTCCAATCGATTATCTTCAAATTATATAACAAAACAATTATTTTCCTTTAAATTAGGGTAATTTATAGATTCAAAATAAGATTTCCTATTTGGATCATTGAACTCCTGAGCTTTCATGAAGGTTGGTTTAGTCCTCATAGTTAAATTTTCTTATGACATTTAGTAGAAATTTCAAGCCATCCATTTTAAATCTGATGTGAAACTTCAAATTTGCGACTTAGACTTTAGACACGGGTTTATTTAATTAATTTTCATCTTTTTTATTTTTACTTCTAAAACGTTGTACTTTTAACTTTTTATTAATTTTAGTCTCTATAGTTTTGAAAAGGGATTATTTATTTATTTTTTTCTTTTTGAAATCCGTGTGTCCGGACCAGCTTGTGCGCTCACGGGTCAACCGCCTGACCCTACTACATTAGGTTGACAAGGTAACTCGTAGGATATTAAATGAAAATGGATTATTTTGATAATTTCATTTTTATTTTTACCTCATTTATTTCAATCACAAATTTAACACAATATTTCACTCACAAAAAATTCTTGAAAAGTAGCCGTAACTTTGCCTTACTCATTCTTACAAGGTATAAAATTTGTGTTAGACTAAAATGGTAATTTACGAAAAATACAAAGTCCAAAAATGAATATTTTGGGAGTGTAATGGAATAAAAATAAACAAAAAGTAAATGACCAATATTCAATATGAAAACTCGAATGACAAAGGTCAATTTCCCATTCTACCCCTGTCCCTCTTGTTACCCATGTATTTCAAATGGCCCGTCATCCCCTTGTAACAAAGTTGGGCCAAAACCATTATGAATTGGGCTGCTTTTAATCACAATAATTAGAAAAAAAAAATGAAAACTAATAATTTAGACAAAAACTATACCTTTTAATTGACTAGACTAATATGAAACTAATACAATCTACCTTCAATTTAAAAAAAAAACCATACCTTTTTTAATTGAATAGAGTAATATAAAAATATATATTATACAACCACATGATAAAAAATATTAAATTTATTATTCAGATTTCCTCAAAAAAAAATTTATTACTCAGATTGGCACGTGAACTTTGAACCTTGAATACTATGTAAAAAGCTTAAACCAACTAAAATTTTCTAACTGAGCTATATATATATATATATATATATATATATATATATATATATATATATATTTTTTTTTTTTTTTGAGAGAGCTATAGTTACTTGAGTAGGGTAAAAGTTGAGTAATTAAAACTTTAACGAAGAGTGAATTTAACCAAGTAAAAATACTTTTAATTTTTTTTTCTCTAATTGACCATAAGCCAATAGTAATTAGAAAACTTAAAATTATTTAAAATGAATTTGACATCTAAAAATGGATTAAAGCAAGATACTTTCAAAACTTTCATACTGGAAATGTGCTTTCAAAATTGTTAAAAATATTTAAAAAATACACTTTAATTTTGGAAGTCATCTCGGACTCACTTGACAGTATATTTCACTTATTAGTAGGCGAAAAAAAGTTTACATTTTCAAACCCATCATTTCTGTAGTTAACACTTAATTAGCTTAGGCATAAATTTATTTAGAAATGGGAGTTCTAAATTTTGGGTTTCTCTCTCTAATGAATGGTTGGTAATCCCAATTTATAAAAAGAAGGGCTACTTGATAATGATGTTACAAATGGAATCACACACAGTTTTTGACACAAAACAATGGTGGAAAACTTCTCATATAGTCAAGTAAATTACCCTTTAGGCTCTTTACATGATTAGTAAATGGGGAGAGAGAGGGTCTCATTAGGAAAAAAAGGACTCTTTTTTCTTATGAATTGTCATTTTATTTCATTGGGATCCAAAACCCTAATAGATTTGTTTGGGAAAATGTCACATGGGTCTATCTTTCTCTAGGTCTTTCTCTCTAGGGTTGTGTTATTTTTGTAAGGTTGTTTAGGTTCAAAGCAACCCATTATTATTAAAAAAGAAATTGTAATCATAATGAAGGTTGAATTATTGAAAGCACAAAAGAGAACGTTGGATGGAAGGCTTGATTTCCCTTGGTCTCCACTTTTTTAAACCAAAAGGGTAGCAAAGGAATTTCAACGATGGAAAAGAGGAAGAAAGGAATTTTATATCCCTTTTCTAAACTTTGATTTCAAAAAACATAATAATTAATTAGAGCTAATTTTCCCTCTAGCTATTACTCATATCATTGCATGTGAATTTTTTATGCGTGTTTCCCAAATGCCAAATTTCAATATACATTGATATCATTCTATTATGTGCGTTGATCAACTAGTCACTTTTTAACATTGTAATGTGTTTGTTCGTTGGATGCTTTTTAACTTAGTTTGTGTAGTTTGTTGTCTTAAACGTTTAAATGATTTTTTACCTGTTTGATTTTGGTCGAGCTTGAGTATTTTCATATAATTTTGTCCTTATAATTTATGTAGCTTCTAGGTAGATAGTGTTTTGTTGGTTAAAATTTGTATGATTTATTAACTTGTTAGTAGACGTTTTCTCTAACTTAGTTTTAAGTAGATATTGATTTTATTAATTGTATAAGTTTATGGTCCAATGTAATGGAGTTGAAAATTTAAGGTAAAAAATGACTTGGAGTAGACTAAGAACTTTTCTTTCTCTAAATCTATTTTCAAATGGCATAATTTTATAATTTCCAAGTCACATATAATCATCCATACATGGCCAGATGGCAATTTATCTAAATCAATATAAATATGATTTTTGTTTTTCTTAATCCTTTTTGTTTGTTTTTTAAGTTTGTTGAGTTTTGTAATTCTTATCTTTTACTTACCTTAAAAAATGAGTAATTTCTATGTATTTCAATATACTAAATATTGTAGGATCAGACGCTTGTCCCAATGAGATTAGTCGAGATCCGTGTAAGAAAAAAGAAAAAAAAAGTTTTATAACTAAAAAGATGTCATAATATTAATAGACTTGACTTTTCAATACTTAGTCACGAATTTTTTTACAACCCAGGTAAGTAAAAGTTTTAAAATGACTTAGAGAAGTTGAATGTGATATATATTTTTATAGAAGCAACATAAAAAAATGGTCCAAAATGTGAAAGGAATAAAAAATCTAATTTGGAAAAAAATAATTGAAAAATTAAAACCTTCTGCCATATGTCATTATAGCATTATACATTTGGAAAATACATTAAAAAGATTAAAGTTACTCTATAATCTATCTAACATAAATTTTATTTAAATGGTCCAAAATGTGAAAGGAATAAAAAATCTAATTTGAAAAAAAATAATTGAAAAATTAAAACCTTCTGCCATATGTCATTATAGCATTATACATTTGGAAAATACATTAAAAAGATTAAAGTTACTCTATAATCTATCTAACATAAATTTTATTTTTGAGCACCGCATCGATATTTGAAGAACCTACTTGAAAATACATGGGTTATTCAAAATGAGTAGGTAAAAATTTGAATCTCTCAGGTATACTATAAAAAAAAAAAACAAGACATTTAGTGAAAGTGTCTCTTGAGCGAAAATGTTATTAAAAGTTAGATTTTTAGTAAAACATTGCTATAAACCTTGTATCAATGTATAGTTATTAGTTATTGAGTTGTTATAATTATTTATTATTTTGAGTTCAAAAGTAGGTAGGGAGAGGGTTCGAATCTGACAAACCTCTTGGTCTACCAGTTAAATTATACTTAAGTTGATAGAGTTGTATTAAGTCGATAAAAGAATATTTAAGAATATTTAAACACAGTCAAATAATTTTAAAAAGGCCATTTAAATTCTTGTTCAAAAGCTTACCTAACTATAGAGCCTCCAAGTAGAAAAATTAGTATGAGAAAATGAAATTTGCAAACATGAAAAACAAGGTTTTGATTTATTTTGTTTTTCAAAACATCAGACTAAAATTACCCACAAGAATAATGGCTGTCATCAACCAATTTAATTTGGGAAAAGTGATTTATATTATGAACTATATTTTAAAGTGCCATATTAATTAATCACATCCATAAATCATTGATTTGAGAATATTTTTCAACAATATAAAATTTTTAAATTATTTTGAGTTTAAAAACAAAATTTTTAATATCACAAAAAATTTTTGGGAGTTATTTACAGCTGGCCTAAACTATTAGATCCATAACTTTCAAGTCAAGAAATTATATACTTGTTAAATCATACATCTAATCATTGTATGAAAGTGATAATACATTATGATTGCTACTTAATATCTCACTGAAAATCATAAAAAATCAATCCGATCAAAGATTATAAAAAACAAAAATCTAATCAGAAAATGCATATGAATATTAATGAGAGTTGCGTGGTGTATTATTTTAGCATCCTTACTTTAACCTTAATTTAATTTAGTCCTCATGTTCGTCTAAACAAGTTTTATTATCATTTGATATTAAAAATTTACAAGACATCTCTACCATGGGTGAGAAATAACATAAATTTAACGTGTGAAAAGTAATTTTATAACCATGGCCTAAAAAGAGTTATATTATATAACCGCAGTTGTATTTTAGGATAAAGATTAGTCCTAGATTTCATTTTACTTTCCAATCAAAATAATATTTCAAGTCGTACAGTCTTATTCAAATTCATATTTTTCCATTTCATATTAGACTCATTACTCTCATGTCATTAAACTAAAATGTCACTTCATAAAACTAATTTATAACGAAACTAAATTAAAATGAGGGTTAGAAATTACATAGGGGTAAATTAAAATTACAGCATGGTATTTTGAAGGGACCACGTAGGCATGATGGTCGGTCAATTAGTGTGGGTCCCATACGACGTGGCAAACTGTGAGGGGCGCAGCGGGGGGGGGGGGGGGGGGGTTTCAGTTTCAGTTTCAGAGAGTGGTTTTTGGAGGGAGCCGCAGTTTTAAGCTTACCGTACGGTGACGAAATGTCGCCACGTGTACGGCGGAGAGTAGCTGAGGGAGGGTACACTTCCAATAAGAAAATGACAAATCACTTTATGTCGAAATCAAACAGACAGTATGGCGAACCTTAATCAGGCAAGAAGATTTTCAAAAGGGCACTCTACTCTCTAACTCTATTTTTTGCATGCATGCACAAAATCCTCATCCCCACACCCAATCTCAACTCTCATCACTCATTAGGGTTTTATTTTTCAAAATTTAGAAAAAATATTCCCACTTTTTCTTCTTTTTTACTTGTATATGTACTTCCATTCTCGAGTCAATTATAACTTCACGTCATGAACCATTGAACTTTAGTAAGCAATAAGTATGCATCAACGGAAAACTCTTTGTTGACTGAATTCTTGTTTGTTGGATGAGATTCATGACCTATTTGTGTAGCGTGCTTATTTTTACAACTATATATGTAAAAGTTAATATTTTGAGTGATTTATTGGATTGAATTTTGTATTCGTTAGTTTATTCTCTAACGTGTGGTCTTGTAGAAGTGTTAATTTCACTGCTGGTCTGAGAATTATGTTTAGAGTTTAGTTTATGAAAATTAAAACTTTAAAGTTAAAATTAAATCATTGGATGAATAATGAAATTTTCTTCGATTATATATCCCCTTCCAATACATATAGTTTTCCATATATATATATATATATTTTCAAATTTGGCATTTTCATTTGATTTTGGTTTTTCTTTAAAAGATTTTGATGTACTATTTTGTTTATTTCTAAACTTTTTTTTTTGTTATTTTTATCTACTTTTCCAAAGTTTTTCAAAAATTTCAGAAAAAAAAGACTATGGAAAAAGTTTTTTTTTCTCCCTAAAATTAACGGTGTTTAAAAGGTAAATTTTTTTAATCAACTTGAGTACGATTCAAATTTTCTTAAAAGATTTATAGGTTTGAATTCATATCTCATCCTTTGAGTTGCAACCTTTAAAAAAAAATGAAATTTTTAACAAAGAAAATATGTTAATATTAAATAATTTTTATAATATTAATTTTAAAAAATAGAAAAAAGAATAATCTTAATTTTAAAAAATAGAAAAAAGAACATAATCGTTATTAAATGATACCTAGAATAATTTTCCATTTGGTTCATGAATCACCTCAACTATTAAAAATTAGAATAGTGAAAAAAGTTCACTTAGAGATATTTGGATTTTCAAGTCTTAGGTTTATGGGTTTGACTTTTAAAGTTGAGCTTAGGCTTGAAAATTTTAATCAACTCCCACGTTACATCTCATTTTAACAAACCATAGACCCTAATTAATCTTTTGAATCGAGCTTATATAGCTTCTTCTTCTTCCTTTTTTTTTCCTTCTCAATATTAATAGATATGTCTTTTTGTAATAAATCTTTCTTAAAACCAAATTTCATTAAAATATTATAAAAATATGTTTCACTAAAAACAATGTCCATGCATGTACGTGTAGATTGATAATATAAATGAGCTAATTCCCAGTATACTATAGTTCAACTGGTTAAACATATATATATTTGATAAAAAAATCATGAGTTCGAATACGTTTCTTATCAACTGCCAGTGATTAGAGGGTGATAGAAACAAATCTCGAGTTTTGTTTCATTCAAAGTTTTCCCAATTTTGATTTCTCTACGACTCCTTACCTGTTATTTTTCTTTACTTGTTTAAAGGTAGGTAAGGGTTTGTTGATGGGATGGGGTTTTATTATAATTTGTAGGATTAGCCTTTTGTTAGGGATAAATTAATGGTAGTGGACAAAAATAAAGGCTAATCTCTTTCTTTAATCAAATTAAACTGTTGCCCTTTTGGAAATTGAACTTTTTCTTAGCGTTTAAAGTTGAAACTTTTGAAAGGGAGCTTCCAATTTATTAGACCTCTCTTGGTTTGGTTCAATGTAGGTATCATCTCTCTCTCTCTCTTTGAGTTAATTAAGTCGAGACAACAAAACCTAAGAGAATATCGAACCCCACATAATTGTTGCTTTTCAAATTAATAATAATGGGAGTAAAAGTAAAAAAAAAAATTTATTTTTTCTCTCTCTCTGTCTTGTATTATTCAGCCACGTCTCTCTCCTTTATTATTGAATTATATCTCATGTGCACATTTAATTTGAGAAAATGGGAACCTTAGAGATTATGGGACCCCACATAAATGTTTGAATTTCAAATTTATATGGAATGGGGTTGAGCAAAAAAAAGTCTCTCTCCTCTATTTTCTTGAATAATATAATGGTTGTGTGTGAGTGAGTGAGGGTAAGATAGCAAGTGGATAATGCAAGCACACAAGATTTAATTGTATGTATCATATCATATCTTTTGTGGTATATGATATGTTGAAAAGGACGTAGTTAAACTGAATGTAGTTCAATTGGTTAAGACATTTATCTCTAATAAAAAGATACACGTAACTCCACCAAGCAATGACTCATTGCATATGTACGGGTATGTGGATATGCACAGAGAAATTATTTGAAGGGTTTGAAACAATGTGGTTGACGATTTTATATCGTTATATGTATGAGAGAGAGGTTTTAAACTGTGTTTTTTTTTATACCCATCCAATAATTTTTTTTTATTACCCAAGAGTCGGTGTCAACCTCAAGGATATTCCTTGAAGTTCCCATGCCACGCAAGCTATCCCTTCGAGACATGCCCATTCAATAGTTTTTTGTAGGGTGAGTAACTATATATTGAAATTAAAAGGAAAAAAAAATTAATCATCTGTGACACTTTTTTTTCCATACATCATTGATATATTGTTTTGTTGTCTATAAGCGTTCATGATTTGCGACTTTGATTTTTTAATCATTTTTTCTCTTAACATAAAGAAGTTCAAACGTTTATTTATTTTGTAACAACTTGATCTACAGTTCAATGCGGATAGTTTGATTATTTTCCCATTTTGATCATTAATGATTCTAAAAGGGATTTATGTAAGGGATAACTGCTGACTAAAATAAATAACGCTTTTTAAAAAATGACCAAACATATTAGATATTGTACAAATGGCTAAATCACAATTTTTTAAAAAATACTGAATAAATATTTTAGACCAATATACCCCGTAACAAAAATTAGATATACATGTTAAATTTTAAGGATTTATTTGATAGAACAAGAAAATTCAACTGTATCTAACTAATAAAAAAATTGACAAATCAAATTTGAACTATTTAACATTGATACTCTATATTTTAAGAGGAGATTCTGAAAATAGATTTTAAAATTATAAAAAAATTGTTAAGGTAGATTTTAAAATTTATAGATTTAAAATCCAAAATTCTTAAAGAATATTTCTAGGAAAATTTGTGAAAACTTAGGATCCTAACCTTGTGTTTGAAAAAAATTAGATTTAGGGTTTGTATGGTAGCAACCCCTCTTTTGCCCCACATCTCTCCAACTTTCATCTTCACATATAGTCCTCCACGGTCTCAACTCAGACCGTCGGTCCATCATTGTTTAGTTGCCTACGTCCGATACTGATCAGTTTCGTCCCATTTCGGTCAGTTTCTCCCCGTTCCATTCAGCACTCTGGCAGTCGATGTATGACTCGTTGCCCAATTCTGGTTCGCATGCTGCCGTCCAACATTCCACGCACCATCGTTGTTGAGATCTGCCCCGACTAACAGTCCACTGTCGTCCAGTTGCCTCTTCAACAGCTTAGTATTTTGTTTTGATTTTGGGACTTTGAACAATGGAAAACGAAGAAAAGAAATGTTTAAAACTTGTTATTTGCCTCTCCATAATTTAGGAAAATTTAAAAATAAAACTTATTTTTTGCCTTCCTGTAATTTAGGAAGAATTTTAAAATAAAAAATAGACGTGGGATTGACCACATGAATGAAACGTTTAAAATCAAATTTGAGAAATATATCTACGTAAGTTCAACTACTTTATATACTATATATACATGTTATTGGTGACCTTCTAAATTTAATTAATATTTATTCAATTAGTATATATATGTATTGACATCCTAATTTTGATAATTGAGTTGAATTTTGATATATACATATATTGACCTCTTAATTTTGATAATTGAGTTGCATTCTAATTTTGATAACTGAGTTGCATTATGATATATAGATGTATTGACATCCTAGTTTTGATAATTCTTGAATTGGTACTTACATGTATTGACCTTCTAATTTTAGTAATTAAATTGCACAGTGATATATACATATATTTCTAAATTTAAGAATTCTTCCATTGGTATTATACATTTATCGACCTTCTAATTTTTATAATTGAGTTGCATAATGATATATACATGTATTGCCCTTCTAAGTTTAGTAATTATTCGACAATTGGTATATACATTTATTGACATTCGATTTTTAATAATTCATCAAATGTTTAAAAGGATGACAGAAAGTTTGAGGAGAATGAAAGGGTGAATGATTAGTCTATGGATCAAGAAAAAAGAAATAAATCAACGTTGAAAGATTATTCAGAAACTTAATTTGATAATGATATGCACACAATCGATTGTTGCAAGGAGAGAAGAGGGGGCTTAAAAGTAGTTAAAGTAGAACAATGGCAGATAAATTCAAAACAAAATAATTAATTTAAAATCCCTTTAATTTAGTAAAAACAATTTGAACTCAAAGCAAGGTTGTTAGGTGGTTGAATATAAGAAAAATCCAAAAAATCATGGAAAATGGTATTGTTGGAAAATCATCGTATAAAACTCCTAAAATGCCCTTTAGTCATTTGTGCAAAATTTAAAACTAATGGCTATTTTTTAAAGTGGGTGTCAAAATTTAGCCATCCATTTAAATTCCCCTTTATGTAATAGTCGTGGCTCTTATGGCCCGTTTTAGTCTTTAATAAAATTCCTTTTTCTCAAAAAAGAAAAGGATAGTTTGAACACTTTAAGTTGTCACTTAACAAAGTTTATAATATGATAAGATGTTATAATTAATAGTAATATTTAGTTCCTTCTATTTGTGATTTATTTTATATTTAATAATCATGTATTCCTCCCACTTTCCATTACATTTTCTTGTACCTATAAACTATTGATAAAATAAGTAACAAATAATAACAAAAATTGACATAGAACAAATGTTCCATTTAATAAGAAAGAGACTATATATATAAATCATTGGAAATAAAAAAGAACACACACACAAATATATATTATTATATAATTGTGTTATAGCTATTATGTAGTGGTTGATATGTAAATTATTAAACCAAAGGACAGACAGATCCTCTCTCTGTGTGTGTGACACAATTGTGTGTGTCTTCTACGTTAAATTGCAAACAGAAAGAGACAAAGGCTAAAAATAGAGTAGAAATCAAAAGTGGGATTGGTCTTGTGATTTACACCCTCAGTCGGCAACAACAAAATCTAAATAATTTTGTATCCATTTGATCCATTCATTTCATCATCTCTAAAACAATCAACTTCAAACAAAAAGCTAAAGCAAACAAACCATCTCTCTCATTATTCTCAAAACCAAACCCCATTCAAACTCAAACCCCTTTTTTGTGTTCTTCTTCAAAACCCTCCCCAAAGCAACTATATTGTTTGCCAAGCAACAAAAGAAAATTTTGTTTAAGTTAAATTACAATTAGTTTAGTTCTTAAAAATTATAGGGTTGCATCCAATAGGCATTTGAATTTTAAAAAACAATATCTAAAATGTCTGAAAATTTTTAATTTTGTGTCTAATAGATCACTGGACTTGAAAAAGATGTCTAACGAGTGCATAAACTTTCAAGTTTGGTCTAATGAAACCTCTTAACTTTAAAAAATGTCTATTAGTATATGTAAGTTTAAACTTCTAATTTTGTGTCTAATATATTTAAAAAGTGTCCAATATATCCGTAAACTTTCAATGTTGTATGTTATAGATCCGTAGACTTTAAAAGTGTCTAATACATCTCTAAACTTTTAACTTTGTGTTTAATAATGAGTCCCCAACCTATCAAACTTAAAAAAAAAATTCACCATCTTGCTTAGACACAAAATCGAAATATCATAGATCATCTAATAGAAGCAAAATTCAATTTTGTGCATGTAATAGATTATTGAATTTAAAAAAAAAACATCTAATAGATTGACGGACTACTTGACACAAAATTGAAAATCCACCAACAGTGTTAAACACAAAATTAAGAGTTTTGGAAACCAAAAATTTAATCATGCTTAGTAGTGTATTCAGCTCTACACTAGGTTATGATGAATAAATCACCACTCAACCTAAAAGTTTAGGTTGATGTATTGGGTAAATTTAATTTATATACTGGACATCTAACATAAATCTTTTCACTTTCAACTTTGTGTTTAATAACTAATCCCTGGTCTATTAGACTTTTTTTCCTTAAAATTCACCAACATCTTAATTAGACGATCATAGATCTAATAGACACGAAATTCAGTTTCGTGCGTAATAGATCATTGAATTTAGTTAAAAGAAAAGATATCTAACGGACTAATGAACTATTAGGACACAAAATTGAAAATCCACAGACATTATACATAGAATTATGTATAGAATTAAAAGTTTAGAGACGCGGAGACGAGTAAAAAGTTATCAAGTACCAAATTAAACTGGTCATGATCCTAACTTTTTTGTTTGTTTTTGTTTAGTAGTGTATGATGAGAGGATTCTGTTAGGGGTGAGAGAGTGGTCTGACAAATGACAATGGTGGCTAAAAGGTAGGAAACTTTGTGGGTCTGTGAGTTGTGATCTCATGGAAACTCAAAAAGCTTCTTAACCTCTTTCTTTCTTTCTTTCTTTTTCTCATGGAAACCCAAAAGCTTGTTTAAGCAAATTGGCAGTCTATCTTTCAGAACTTGTGTAAGCAAAGTGTCAGCCTTTTACCATTCTATCATCTCATCTCTGTGCCTGCTACCATTATTCAGTAACACAGTAACATATACATTCATATAACATTATTTCCAAATCACATGCCCCTCCTCAAATCTCTCCTCTATCCTTAAATTATTACTCACCACATCATACTCTATCACAACTCATAACCGAAAAGAAAGGGGTATGCAATAATGCTTGGATTTTATTATAGGTACGCTCGTGTCAACCCGATTGAGATGTGTTTGGTAATTTACGGTTTTAATGAATCCCAATTTAGGGTTTTCAAGAGAATGAGTTATTGTTGTAGCCAGAGGCGGAGAATGTTTGGTTAGGAATGATAAATCCGTAGAAGATCGTGGCTCAACTCATTTTTCGACCGGATGCTCGTTTAAGCTTTTTGAACTCTGATACCATATTATATATCATTGACAATGATATGAGTATATTACTTATATTATACACCATTGTTAGGTCTCTTATCTTATTAAACACTTATGGACCAAACACTCGAGGAGGGCATGTGTTTAGAGATATAAAATACAAAAAAATATTGATAATTAATATTCTTTTTAACAATAACACACCTAACTAAACTATATTAATTCATCATTTATTTTCTTTTTTTTATGAAAAATGTTTATAATATAATATCCATAGAATATGGTAAAAAGTTTGCAACTTTTTTCAGGAAGATATATACACATATATATTTTAACAAAACCCAATAATAATTTGAGGGAGAGAGTAAAAAGGAAGAGTGAGAAAGTATTAATAATGCACAACATTATCTTCACTTTGAGATTGAAGTACAAAAGAAAAAAATCTTTACAATCCAATTTGTTTTTTTCTTTATTTTTATTTACATTATAATACAAAACCGAGTGAAAAAGATAAAAGAGTTTAAAGAACTATTACAGACACTGACTAATTAAACTATGTCATGTCTTAATTCAATATCTTTTAGAATATATTAGTTTGATAATTTAAATCTATAATTCATACTGAACAATAATATCTCATGGCTAGAACTATGTTAGTTCGATAATTTAATTATGTTTTTTTAGGGGGAAGCCAATTCCACAATTATTTATTGAATTTTCTTTGACAGAAAATTGTTAGGCTTTTATTTTAGAGAGAAGTGGCTTTCTCATTTATAATTGAATGACACTCCACTCTTATTTTATTTATTTTATTTTTATTTTCAGATAGAATCACACTTCACTTTACTAATTTAAAATTGACACAAAAATGTCATCAATTATGATGTTTGGTACCTAACTTTCCCACTCTTTCACTGTCCAAAATATTCCCCTCCCACTTTAACTCCCAAAGTTTCCATTTTTATTCCATTTTATTTCATTCAATTATGTTGGAATAAATTCTCTCCATTTTTTTTCCAATTAATTTCATCGAGATCAATCAATTAGATGATTAAAATTTTGTACGTATATTTTTGTTTATTCAAGTTAATCTTTGTGACTTTAAAAATTATTTTAATCCAAATTGAAACATATTCTTTTTTTCTAGTTATTTTTTAAAATTATTTTAGAACCATCAAAGTTGGTGATTCTTCAACAATCACATGCTTATGAATATTACGATTTCAACATGCACCATACAGTTCATCCTATCACACGTTTTAAAAACAAAATTGAAATTAAAATTATAGTCGAAACAATTTCTCAAACAAACCCATATTTTAATCTTTTATCACTATATGTAGTATGATCCAATTGCACCCAAGTTAGGATAGTTTAAATTAAACCTCAGCGATAATTAATCAAGAAAACACCATTTTTCTTTCTACCAAGATCTAGGGTTTTTAATAAATTTTTTGGGCATCATTTTCACAAAATTCTAATGGAAATGACTTGTGGGTCTCAAAAATAAGATTGGTGTGTCTCCATGTCTTGAAAGGTACATGTGAAATGAAACGAAAACATATTGATATGAAATGTTGTTCTGTTCTGTTTATGTCTTTATTTTTCTTTTCCAATAAAAAAAAGGTTTTCAATTCTTATTTTATTTTCCCCTTTATTTCTCTCCTTCACGTGAAATATCTGCAGATTTCGTTTCGCAATCGCAATTCGCAAAGCCCTTTTAAAACCCCCATTTTTCTGCTCCCAATTCCAAAACCCACCATTTTTCTCTCCCTTTTTCAGCTCTTCTTCAAATGGGTTTCACTCAAAAAGTAGCGATTTAGATTTACAGTAGAGAGAGAAAGAAGAGAGAGAGAGAGAATGGCACTAGAAGCTGTGGTTTATCCTCAAGACCCATTAATTTACAGCGGCAGCAAAGATCTCTACAGCTTGTTTGGAGGAGGGATTTGGAGCGGTGGGAGCTTCGATTTTCCCGAGAACCAAACAGAAAATTTCCCATTTGGCGATTGGAACTCCTCATCCTCTGTTTTGGCTCCTTCCCCCGACGCCGCCATTTCGAGAAATGGGTTGATTTTCAGCGACCCAAATCCGCCATTGGAGGCCGAATCAAGAACTCCGAATCCAGTTCGACCGAGAAGAAGAAGACCCAAAACCAGAAAGAACAAAGAGGAAATCGAGAATCAGAGAATGACCCACATTGCAGTTGAACGAAATCGAAGAAAACAGATGAATGAGTACCTCTCTGTTCTTCGATCCCTAATGCCAGATTCTTATGTCCAAAGGGTATCTCTCAATTCATCAATTTTCGTTTCAATTTTCCTTTCTTCCAAACAGAAATTCAAAAGGGGGGTTTATTATTATTATTATTTTTTCAGGGGGACCAAGCTTCAATCATTGGGGGTGCTATAAATTTCGTGAAGGAGCTTGAGCAGAAAGTTCAATTTCTCTCCACAGCTCAAATGGATTCGAAGGGGAAGAATTCAGAAGCTTCTTCAAATTCTTCTTCTTCTTCTTCATCTTCTTCTTCCTCACACATCCCTTTCTCTGAGTTCTTCAGCTTCCCTCAGTTCTCAGCAATGGAGGGTTGTTGTTCTGTGGGTGAAGGTGGGACCCAGTGCTCCTCCATTGCTGATATTGAAGTAACAATGGTGGACAATCATGCAAACTTGAAAATCAGGTCAAAGAGAAGGCCTAAACAGGTGCTGAAAATGGTGGCTGGCTTGCATTCTCTCTCCCTCTCTGTTCTTCATCTCAATATCTCTACTATGGACCAAATTGCCCTCTACTGTCTCAGTGTTAAGGTCAGTTTTTGCTTTTTAAATGGGGTTTTTGTTTCTTTTAAGAGAGGATTTTGAAAAAATATCTGTTTTTTTGTTTGTTTGGATTCAATGTAGGTTGAAGATGATTGCAAGCTGACTTCTGTTGATGAAATTGCTTCTGCTCTGCATCAGTTGCTTTCTAGAATAGAAGAAGATTCACTCATGAACTGAAATTTTCCCCTTTTTCTTTTCTTTTCTTTTATTTTCCAACCCATATGGATTATGTGTGGAAATTTTCTTTCTGGGTTAACTTTATTTTCTTTGCTTGTAGGTTGTATCTTGTTCTTCTAACTAATGTAATTTCTTTTATATCAGTTGGGTTTGTCATATTATATGTGAAAATTTTCCTTCTCTCTGTTAATTTTCTTTCCTGAGAAACTTTTTCCATCCAAACATGAATGGATGGATCTGTTTGTCACTTTGTAGCTTTGACAGATCAACAGAGAGAGAAATTTTTTTGAGAGCAATCCAGTGTTTTACTTTTTCTGATCCACCATTCAAAGGGAAAAAGGAGAAAAAAAGTGAGAAAAAAAAGTGTCAAAGTAAAGATTTTTGGTCACCAAAAACATAAGAAGATCTTGAAAAAACCAGAGGTGAAAGATGATGAGTTTGCAGCAGAAAGTTGTCCTTGTGTGCATGGGCAGCTTTAGAAGTGATTAGCTCTTTTCTCTGCAACTCTCCATACTTGATGAAAAAGGCACATTGAATTGAACTTTGAAGCTCTCTTTTACTTTATTGATGATTCAGAGGACATATCTAAAAAGCACTTTTTTGTATAGGGCTTCTGATCTAGAATCATTAGCATTTGAGATGGGATTGGACGGCTGTGATAAAAGTTGTAAAAAATTACAAGATTTGAACTTTGTTTAATTAGTCTCTCTTTGAGGTTTATAATATACTAGTCTACGGAACTCGAAACAACAATAAGAACGATCAAGTAGAATTGTGATTGAATGACTTGTAAATGTCCAAGTTTTCAATAAGAATTACGATCAAGTAGAATTGTGATTGAATGATTGGTAAATGTCGAACGTTGATGTATTGAGATAATTATACAAAATAGTATATGTTTTGAAATAATTTTAAATGAATGTAAAAACAGAGAGATAAAGGAGGAGGAGAAGAGAGTTGGTGGATTTTGTGTCTCTTTAAGAGAACAGAATCAAAGGGAATAAAGGTACTGTTATAAATGGTTAAGGGAACCATGGACTTTTTACTGTGTGTTTGGAGAGAACACTCAACACATCTTCCCTTCATCAACTTTTTTTTTTTTGGTTTTTTTTAATCTGTTTGGGTAAAATTAGTACTTTGCTTTCAAAGGGTTAATTTCTTTTTCCTTTCACATTGGGTTATTTTACCCTATGGATGTAGGATTGGGTAAAAAATTATATCATCGTAGTTACTAGGACATTTTTGGAAATACCTTTTTGCAATGGTATTCCATTATTTATTTTTAGTTTAGTTTAAATCTTATTTCTATTCTTGAGCTTCTGTAGTCCTAAATTTTTAAATATTTTGTTTTGGTCCATAATTTTATGCACATTATACGATGAGTTGATCTCTGACGGAACAAATATTTGAAACCACACTCATGAAGTGGTCGGTTTCAGTTAAAGTGAGCATAACTCGTGGTAATTGAAATATATTCAAACTAAAAGGTTGTGAATTTGATTCCCACTCCTTGCACTGAAAAAAAAAAAGTGATCGGTTTCAAATTTTCTGTTAAATGATTAATGAAACATTAGGAAAGCTAAAATGATATTTTTATGAAAAAAGAAATTAGAGGACTAAAACAAAATATCTGAGAGTTGAAATAAAATAAAACATTTTAGTCTTAGAGATCAAAATAAGATTTAAGTTTCTGTTTTTTTGTCATTTTTTAAACTATATTTTCTTAGCTTTTAAAAAGTTTATCTAGGTAGAGTATATTAGAAAACAAAAGGCATCATTAATAAGCCAAATTAATTTTTAAAAACAAATAAAATTAATAACAAAATCATTATAATATAGATCTCCCATAATCTTTTTTCACTCATATAATCATATTTTATTGTATGTGTCATGTGATAAATAGAAAAGGGGAAAGTCAACTTAAACATAACTCGACATATTTTCGACTTCTAACTAAGAAGTCGGATGTTCGAATTCTCACGCCACATTTGAGCTAAAAGAAAAAAGGGAAATGAAAAATTCTTTTTTTAAGACAATTTTTTAGTGGGACATTTCTACATGAGATTTTGGAAAGGGGGTGTAGGCTTCCATAGAAGAAGACAGCTCCAATTCTCAAAGAAGCCATTAGGGTTCCATTTTTTTTTCTATATTATTTTTTTCTTTTAGAAGATTCCACTTTTAACCTCTCCTTCTGTTTGTCATCATCTTATTGTTTTGTAGTGAAGAAATATAGAGTTGAAAGATTCCAACTTTCTCTTCCTCTTCCTCTCTCTCATATCATTTGCAAACCCTTTTTTTCTTGTAAGCTGTATATTTTAAGAGCAACATATAAAAAATTCACAAAAGTGGTGAGCCTTTAAGTTATATGTTCCTTAATACAAGGAAGAATACAAAAAAGTCTTATAGATTATGTTTTGCTCTTTATGGACATGCCAAAATTTGCATTAAAAAAAGAACATGAAAATGAAGATTATTTTATAATGTCTTTTTCCTGTCAAAAAGTATAAAGTAAAAGAGAGATAAAGTCATAAACCATGCATAGAATGGCAAAGGCAAGGCCCCGTAGCAACTAAAAAAAGAACCATTAAACTATTGATGAAAAGAAAGAGAATAATTTCTATATTATTTTTTATCTAAATGATGTGGACGAAGTGTGTGGAAGAGAGATTAGGTTTTTAAGGATGTATGTTTATCCAAAAAAAGAAAAAAAATATTTTTTTGAGTACAACACGTTGAATTACCGCTCAGTTATGCTTGCTTTGACCAAAAAAAAAAAAAAATCTTAATATGACTCCTTTGTTTTCTCGATTTTTCTATAGATATTACTTATTCCTAATGGATTATGATGATTATTACTATAGGTAGGTTTTGAACTTGCCACGTAGCTACGGTCACGCACTGTGTACGAATCTTAGTCCATATATAGATGGAGGAAAGAAATGTGGGAATTTAATCATATACCTATGCATTTAGGGATTATTAGGTAACGTTAGCTAAAAGAAAGTTTTTTCTTTTTCACAATCCCTCTCCCAAAAAGCTTGTAATCTAATGATTTGTTTGTTTTATAGATTTTGTTATGAGGTGTCAACTTGTAAAGTATAAAGTTATTATATTAAATTATTGAAGAAAAGAGAGCTTGATTACTATATATATATGTTACCCAAATGAGGGACAGATATGTGGAAGGTATATTGGCTTTTTAGTATACTTTTGATTACAATAATGCTTCTAATTAATCAGCCCATTGTTTTGCCATGCATTTAATCATATTCCTACACATTTAGGGATTACTTGGTAATGTTTGCATCATCTATTTTTTATTTTTTGAAATATTTTCAAAAAGTTTAGTAAAAAGTTTATTTTATTATTATTTGTTTTTGTTATTTGGCAAAGTTGAGGTGTAATTTCGTCCAATCATACAGGTCAGGTCAAGAAGAAAACTATACATGATCGAGCGTATTTGCTAGCAGAGGACAGCTAGCGAGTAAGAGATCACTTAAGGATGCTGCCATGCCCCCTATCCGTGACATAGAGGGAAGCATATGATGTCATACATAAAGAAGAGAGCAATCCTAATAGAGAAAAAGCCACTTTTACTATACAACTCTTGGTGAGGATTCAACACAAACTCTCAAACAGACTCTCACCCTCGAGATTACTGCCTTCTTACTATTTTTGCTCCATATCCATTTTCTCTCAACTAGAGTTCTAACTTAAGCATTAGATTGCATTTGGAAGATAATTAAAAAAAAAAGATTGCATTTGGAAGAGCATCACACTAGTACTAAATTTTTATGTGCAGGCGAGAAAAGTTTAGAGATGAAAACGTACGTGACACCTATGTGGACCTCCCAGAAATCAACATCAACATGCTTCTAATTTTTATAAATGGAAAAACTTGGCTCTAATAAGTTGCACATATAAATACAAAAGAAAAGCCATAAAATTTTGAATATTTGTTTTCATAAAAATAATTCTCAAAGTGTGACAATTTATAAGAAGAAGCAAGAATGATTGTTATTACCAAATCCATATTTTTTCTCTTTTAAAAGTGGATAAAGAAAAGAAAATGAAAGAAAGAAAATAGTTAGTGAACACATTTTTTACTCTCTTATAAAAAAAAAGAAAAAGATAAAAACTAAGAACAAAATTGTTACCTAACATATATTAAGTGTTTGTTTGTAATTAGTTTCTTGTTCGAATTTTGTGATTCTAGTTTAATTTCATGTTTTTCCTTTTTGTAGTTATGAGAGAGAAATAAAAATATTTTTGGTGACAGTCTCTTCTTTTTCATTTTATTTTTTTTACTGAGAAAGGTAATAAAAATATCTTCCAAAGCGTTTAAAATATTTTTTTAAATAAAATATATAATATCAGTTTAACTAATTTTTATATTGATTATGCATTATCTTTCTCTTAAAAAAGATATTGATTGATTACGCCTTATACAAGTTAAAAATAATGATGATTTATTACAATCATAATGTAAGGCAAATCTGAATATAACTCAATTGATTTAGACACCTAAATTATAATTCATTGAATAATGCGGTGCAAATCAGATTTCAGAAAGAGAGAAAATAGTGACTTTTTAATAGCAAAGACATCATCTTTTTACAAGTGAAACATAATTCTCATATTATTTTTTGAATTATAAGAGTTCCCTTTGTTGAGTTTTATTTTGATTTGTTAGGTATATGTGCTAGCATGTCTCACCCTCTCAAGTGAACCAAGAAGTGGGGCTTCATCTACTAAATGGGCTATATGTTTGCTCAAATCAAGCAAAAATATGAAGCTTTTGTATATTAGTCATTTGATATATATATATTTTTTATTATTTTTACTTTTTAGTAAGGTCCTTTGTTGGCTAAGGTGTTAATTAAAACACGGTTTCGTTTTTTGTTTTTATTCTCATTTCATTTTTTTTTTCAATTATTATTTTTAATTTTTTTTTTAAAAATACCTTTGATAACTATTTCTTGTTTATTATTATTTTTTTTGAAAAAAATTAATTGTGTCCGGTAATTATTTATTGCTTCTTATTCCACAAAAGTTTAAATTTTAAAAAAAGTTTCACATGAATAATAAATTTTTAAAATACAAACGGATAAATTATCATTTAATAAGTTAGAAATGATAAAAATAATGATTGTATTTACAATTTTTAAAAAACTTAGAAACGAAAAACTAGATTTTATTGTTTTGAAAATTTTGTATGCAATCTTAGAAATTGTTTCTAATTGGTAATTCATGACTTGAACAAATAAGCACCCGTCCTCCTAATTAGGTTCAATAAGATCTCATTTTTCATAGTTGGGTATGAGTAAAAATTTTTCATTAACACTTGAGAATATTTGTAGATGTAATAAATAATGGGGTAAAATAGAAGGCTTTAGCTATGAACCAAAAAAAAAAAGGAAAAAAAAAGAAGCTATGAACTACTTGTGAGAGAAATAGAATCAACTTAAAATGTAATGATATCGTTTATGCAAGAAATTGCACAACGTCAATCTAGCTCGAACTCAGTTCTTGCTCCGACCTGAAACGCTAAGGGAAGACCTGCACAAGAGGACAAAATCTCCGACGCTCAAGTCAGTAAGCAGCTCGGACTCAATATTAGATTCGAGGAGAAATTCGATACCTGATGGTGAAATGTGACTCTCTATTTATAGGTTTAGGTTTCGACAGGAGTTGCGACAGGCGGTTACCTTGGTCGGATTTGAGTTCGGATGTGTCGGGCTCGAGCAGATCGAACTCGGTCACTTTCCTTGCAAAAGATAAGTTGATTCTTGATAGAAAATAAGAAAGTCTTCCATCTCGGAGAACTTCGTAAGTTTGTTCTTTCGGATCCTTCTTTAGCGGGACAGTAGGATTTTTCATCGCCAAATAGATATAATTTTCAGTTTATAAAAAAATTTCGCTTTTGCAAATCCCTAATTAAAACAAAAATCCCATGTATTAGTTAGTGGTGTTTAAAAAATTTGATCCAAAAAACCCATCAATCCAACTCAACTTATACATTTGAGTTGGATTATAAATTTGTTTGGAAATTGAGTTGTGTTTAAATAAGAGAAAATTTTACAGGTTGAGTTGGTTCTAAGTTTTGGAATCAAACCAATTCAAGCTTATTATTAATTTCAAAACTTTCTTTTAGTCAAAATAAAAATTAATATATAGTTATATTTATTTTAATTTTATTTTATGAATTATTTATTAGCTTTGGAGTGTGCTTTTTCACCAGATAAATAAATATTAACTTACCGATCTTAATTTAAATGTTAGCCAGCCAATATATAAATAAATGTTTAAGATATTTTTATTTTTTATTTTTTTTTGTTATACCATACTTTGAATAAGTAACCCAAAATTCTTGAATTATCCGAATCAACCCAAACCAAATTTTTCATAGTTGGTTGGGTTGAATTTATTGTTAGCAATGATGGTTTATAATTGTTAGGTACATTAAAGAAAGAAAAAAATACCGATTTAGTAATGTTTTGCAGCATTATAATTATTTTTAGTGCAATGTGTGGAGTATGGATTCGAGCATCTGACCTTTTAATTCGAAAATATATTAAATCTAACTAGTTGAGTTATGCTTAAATTGACAATGTTAGTATTATTGTTGTTATTTTTTAGAATGACAATGCTAGAATTTTATTATATCTTATCATTTGGAACTGAATTTTAATGAAATAATAATAAACTATTTTATCCCAAGAAAAATATGACACTTTGAATTCTAAAGCCAAAAAAACTTACCTTTCACGTAATTTGCATATCTTTGACTTTAACTTTATTTTGGGAAAATCAAAATCTATTCTTTGCCTATTAATTGATCCTATTGGATGTTTAAAAATCAAAGCAAACCAATATAGTTCAAATCAAATCAAACACTATAAAAATGATTTGGTCTCTCTTTTTATCATTTGTTTTTTTTTAAATTGGTTTGAATTTTTTTTATTTTTTTATTTTGGAAATAGAACTTACGTAAAGAGAGGACAACATTTTCTTAATTTATTCATTTAATACCATACATATTCATTAGATATACATGCAATCTTATTGTTTAACTTTCTTGATGATCTCTACTCTATTATTTTCATTAAAAAAAATTTAAATCACTCGTTAAGTTAAAATAGAAGAGTTTCTGGCTTCATTTCAAAGAATTAATTGTAAATATATTTTTATTTTTCTTAGAATTAATTATAAAATGTTAAAAAGTTTTTGAAATGCAAAAGTTGTGTGATTTGTATATTTCAACTTATCTACAACAAGTCTGTTAAATCCATAAAGTTGACTAATAATTAATTAATTATCTCTCTTGTTTTTTTCTACCCTTATTATATAAGCTTCATTCAATAACCTCTCGTCCCTTTCTTAAAATTGTGCTTACTTTAAAGAGTAAATTAAATTTGGATGACTTCTAAATTTATTAAGAATTTTTACAAATCTTGTTGTTAGCATGTAATATCGAACATTTTAATAAAATTATAAAAATATATTTAATTAATTAAAAATATTTATCATTACGTTTTTTTAGTACAACATGTAAGGATGATAATTAGAACTCACAACTTTTGGTCAGAGATAAATCCGTTAACCAATTGAACTATATTCAAATTGATATTTGTTACTATATTTGAAAGTCGTCCCACAAAGCTTCAAATTTGGTGACGGCCTAATTCCATTCATAACGCTTGACTTTTTTCTTTTTTCATTTTTTTTTTGGTCTAACTTCCAACCTTACCATTAAAGCTTTCATAAAGGCTCCCTTAAAAAAAGTCCATCACTGGCTTTTAAGTTCACACACCCACATTAAAGCTGAGGTTAGATATGACTTTTAGAATACTGATAAATAGTTATCCAAATATTTAGTTACATAGTTAAACTTAATATTGATTTTAAACATTATAAAAAGTACTCTAATGAAGGTACTTGAAGATAAACACACAAGTTGAATTCACCTAAATCAAGAAATTATATCATCCCATAACTCTTGACTTTCTTGTCTAAACTTCTAATCTTAAAAGTTTGTAAACGCTTTCACAAGGAACTCGCTTATGAAACCACAAAATAAGAACAAAAAGAAAACTATTTTACGTAATAAATGCCTTAAGCTACAAGAAATGGTGGAAACTAGATAAGCTTCAACCGTTTTCATTCTCCTTCAAGCTGGCTATAAAATGGTGCAACATTCATTTCCCAAACCATCAATTTTTCAGACAAATTAAATCTCTAATTCAAGAAGAAAATGACGTTGCATAAGTCTCTTGCCATCTTGAGCTCCCTTTGCCTGATCTTCATGGCCATATCTTCATCCACAGCTCAACCTCCTCCGGTGCTCGACACCAACGGCCAAGCTCTACGACGCGGTATTGAGTACTACATCAAGCCCGCGATCACCGACGTTGCAGGCAATCTCACCCTGAAAAGTCGTAGCCGTGCCCCTTGCCCGCTCTACGTTGGCCAGGAACCGGTTGCTTCGATGGAGATCGGTCTCCCAGTCATCTTCACCCCCTACGCCGCGGACGAGGATATAATAAGAGAAGGCATGGATTTCAAGGTTGTGTTCCAGGCGTCGTCGACGTGCATAATGTTGACACAATGGAGAGTGGAGGAGACAGAGGCTGCCACAGGGAGGAGGCTGGTGGGGACCGGGGACGACAACGGCCCGACCGGGATGTTCAGGATCGACAGGAGCAACCTCGGAGTTTACAATATAGGATGGTGTCCCGAGATGTTTGGGAGACCAAGGTGTGGAAGTGCAGGCATTTTGGTTGAGGATGGAGTGAGGCTGCTGGCTTTGGATGGCTCTGCGTTTCCTTTTGAGTTTGTGAAAGCTTGATGCAAAAGGAAGAACTTGGTTTTAATTATCTTACAAGAGAAAAATGTGTGTAATTAGTTGTTATATTGAATTAGAATAATATAAGTCAAATAAAAGCTCTTGTAAGGATTTACTTATGTTATTTCTTTTTATGGTTAGTGTAAAATTTAGCATTTGGGTTATTGATTTTTCAATGAATATACATGGTGTTATATATATATATATATATATATATATTAAATTTGTAGCCGCCTGTTTATTGAAAGAAGTCAAGAGGACCAATTATTCAGAAAAAATATTTAAAACCATACACCTTAATGAAAGCGACTGATTGTGTTCAAGGAGAGGTAAAAAAAATGGGGCAAAATTGAAGTTCCATCCCAAAAAAATTGGTGTGCCGTGAGTAGGATATATTATTTGGTATATAATAAGTGATTATTCTATATGTAATTAACTATTGTTTTTCAAATTAATTCAAATCTCTTAGGTATTTTAAGAAGAGTAATACCAATTTTGTTACTTTTGTTAAGTTAAATTTACTAATCAATTATAATTTAAAGGAAGTAAGATTTTTGATGTTTTAAAAAAGATTATTGATTCCTTGACTAGTTAAATTTACTCATCACCAATTATAATTTAAAGGGAGTGGAAAGATTATTGATTACTTAACTAGTTAACCATATTACTATTAAAAAAAGAAATAGTTGAATTTGTTCGACGAAAAAGATTAAGAATCAAACCTATAATTTAAAGGAGAAATCATCATTAATATTGCCCATATTATTATGAGCTTCAATTGGATATTAATAAATAATTTCATCATTAAAAAAAAAGGGTACTCTGAATTTTAGGCCAAAGACATACCTTTCACGTAAACAGCATATGCTTGGGATTTCCAAAAAATAATAATAAAAATAAAATAAAAAATAATAATAAAAATAAAATAAATAAAAAAGAAAAAAAGGCATATGCTTGACTTTAACTATTGTCTAGGAAAAATCAATATCTTTTCATTTATTATTATTATTATTTTTTTTTGCCGATTTATCCTTTGGGTTGTTTAGAAATCAATAGTTGAAATCAAATCCAAGCACAATCATATAAATTACAATTAAATTTATCTCCACGTGTCTAGTAGCATACGACATTTCTCAGATATGAAAATTTCGACAAAATATAAAAATATCCACAAAAATATCACTAATATATATTAACAATTTTAAACTTTAAATATAAAATATTTATTTATTAATTTAAATATTTGTTATATGAATTTTATATTTCTATATAATTTTTTTAGAAATATCCATCCATATCAATATTTCTATTGACATCCAAATTAATCTTGACAATTACGATTTGTTTGTTTGTTTTCCAAAATTGATTCAATTGATTTGATTTTAAGTTAGAAATTGAACATGAAGTATGTAAAAAGCAAGATAAAATTTTCTTCATTTATTAATTTGATACCATAAATTTAGGCAAACCCTCTCCTCAGATACCTTAAACCAATCCATTCTATTATATTTTGTTGGAAAATTAGTTTGGGTGAGTTTAATTTTAATCCCAATGAAGTTGATAAAATGTAAGGGATGGGAAAAGTTTAAATATGAACAGTTTTGTGGGTGGATTTGGTATTGATTTTTGAAATAGTAAAACTACTTTAAATTTAACCGATTAAAATTGTTTTCAATTTTATTTTCTAATATCAGGTTTGATAATCAAAAGCAATTTTAAAATATTTTATAGGAACTTCCCAAAATTAGCTTCAAAATTTGGTGACATCCCAAGTCCATACAGACCTCTTGACTTTCTTGTCCAACTCCAAATCTTACCATTTTGTCATTAAATCTTCCATGAAAGCTCCATTCTGAAACTACCAAAAAAGAAAAAAAAGAAAAAAAGGATAAATATAAAATTTTCAAGTAATAAATGCCTTAAGGTACAAGTAATTAAGCTCTAATATGGACTTTTGTCGCCATTTTCATCCTCCTTCAAGATGGCTATAAAATGGTGCAACATTCACATTCGAAATCATAAATTTTCAGATAAATTTGATCTCTAGTTGAAGAAGATGATGATGTTATTGCAGAAGCCACTTGCCATCTTCAGCTGCCTATTCCTCTTCATGGCCATATATTCCACAGCCCAATCTCCTCCGGTGCTCGACACCGACGGCCGTCCTCTGCAGCGCGGTGTCGAGTACTTCATCAAGCCCGCCGTCACCGACGTTGCTGGCAACCTTACCCTGTTAACCCGCAAAGGTGATCCTTGCCCGTTCCATGTCGGTCAAGTACCTCTTCGTTCGACAGATATAGGTATATATTAAACTACTATGAACTCAAAAAAATTACAATCATATTTAATCTTTTACACGTATACTTAACCCTCCTCTTTATATCTGGACCGGATATTAATTTGATTCATAATTTCAACCTGTGAATTATTAATATAAATGGTATTACAGATATTTGCATTTGTCTTTCTAAGAGCTACTTATACCAATAAAAATAATTATCCTCATCCCTATTTGCAAACCCAACAATTATGATTTAATATTTTATTATATTCTCAATCTTAGGTTTTTGGCGGGTGAAGATACAATAAGAGAAGGAAGAGATTTGAAGGTCGTGTTCCAAGCGTTTTCAATTTGCATAACGTCGACTGCATGGAGAGTGGGCGAGACGGAGCCTACCACTGGAAGAAGGTTGGTGGCGACCGGGAACGACGATACCGCCACCGGGTTCTTCAGGATCGACAAGAGCGACCTTGGAGTTTACAATCTGGGATGGTGTCCCTCGGATGTCCCCATTAGAGGGAGGCCAAGGTGTGGAAGGGCTGGAATTTTGGTTGAGAAAGGAGTGAGGTTGCTGGCTTTGGATGGCTCTGCGTTTCCTTTCGAGTTTGTGAGAGCTTAATAACAAGAGAAAGAACTTGAATTTCTTACCAGAGAAAATGTGTGTAATTTGTTGCAATTGCACTAAAAATAAAATAAATAAAACTCTTGTAAGATGTTTACTTTATGTTATTTATTTTTTACGTGATTCATATGTGTGTGTGTTAAAATGCTATATGAAACCAATGATTTGTGTTTTACTTTTTATTGAATTATAAAATGGATGTCTCGTAAAAATGGATGCCATTGAAATTGACTTTCTAGTATGCAAATAGCCAAACCCAGATACTTTCGATTCAAAGGACAATACTTGGCAAAGTCGTATACTATTACCATCCAGCACTAAATTTTCGATAAATAGAAGATAAGACCACAAAGAGAGGTAGAATTTATTTATTTTAGAAAAATAAATAGTACTCTTAAAATATTTAGTACAGTAGAAAGGAGAAAATTCCTTGTTCGGTCTGCTATGCAACAAAGCATTGTTTAATTTTGGACTCCTTTTAGGTTCACCCGCACCAAACAGTTACAATCTAACATTATATTAAGTCTAAAATGAATAAGTTAACCATAAGGGAAAAATATTTGTTGATTAAAATTTATTAAAAAGATATTTCAAAAGAAAATTTTATTCTTTTCCCCCAAAAAACTTACATGGTTGAGGATTATCAAGCGTAATTTTAGAATAAGTATTTTAAGCCCAAAGTAATTTATTTAGAATGTTTTCCTATTTAAGCATAATTTATTTTTATTTTTTTACACTTTTAAGTTATATATCCTTCCATCATTCAACTACAAGAGTGTCAATCACAATAAAATAATTATTTTTCTAGTGTTTTTCTCTAAAAATATATTTTAAAGCAATTTTATTTTCTTTTAATGTTTTTTACTAACTGCCAAACACTATAGGATCAATTTTTAGTAATTTTTGGAAAGGGATTGGTAAAAGGGTAATTTTATTAAAAGGAAAAAACACTCATCCGTAACAGACTATTAGCTATGTAGTTTTATTTTGAAAAACAACTCCGTGACATTTTAATAATTAGATATTCTTAGATAAATATTGTAAGCCAAAGTAGATTAAAGTTGCAATGAATCACGAAATAAAAGTCAAAAAGAATTTTGTCCACACAAGTTAATTTTTTATCAAACAAAAGAAATTAAACAAAGATAGGGAGAGGTATTTAATGAAACTCTAACCACCGGATCTGACCATGAAAATTTTGGCCTCATCTATCATGTTAATATAGGTAATTTCCTTTTTTTCATCATTTTCTTGCCATTAATTCGATAATATATATATTCGTAAAAATATATATATATATAGATAATATAAAATAAAATAAATAAATAAATTGAGGGAGCCATGACCTCTTCTACCATCCGTCCTGTTTGGGGAAGGGAATACCCTGGACACGTGGAGGACCCCTATTGGTGCTCCAAGATGGCTCATGAGTCATGCCCAGCTCGGATGGCCGAGATGGCCGCCACCAACGCCGACAAATGCTAAGTATGAGGGCCGAGGTGAACCTGGCCCAGGTCCGACCTACCGGGGAGCTTGGTAGGGGCCGATGTGAGCAACTGTCTACGGCGTGATTATCGGACGTAACCGTCGGTCCCGAGATTACCGGGTGTAACCGACGGTCCCGAGATTACCGAACGTAACCGTCGCGAGATTAGCGGGACTACCACCCATAAGTAGAGGACTTCACTCCACGATCAGGTACGATGATTTCTGACCTCGAACTAAACTGGGAATCCGACCTATACTGACTTGATCGTCGGAGTGCTCACCTTTTTGTGCAGGTCCGCCCAAGCGTTCAGGTCAGTCCGAAGGCCGAGTTCGAGCTGCAATCTGGAACACACTGTTGTGCATATCTTGCATAAACACTTGGCGCGGGAAGTAAGGCTTCAACTTAAATTTGAATCAAGCCAATTTCATTATTAAACTTTACAATCCTACCAATTAGTTTTTTTTTTCTTTCTTTCTTCTGATAAGATCTTAACAACTAGTTGATATATAAAATTTAAAAGTTTCGATTTATATTTAGTAGACACATCTGACAATATATCAATATGATAATATATATAATATGAACACTTGGTTCTTATATTTTGCGTATATAAATATATACAATACTTTTGTTTCAAAATATATATATAGAAATACTTTACATAGGGACATTGAATCTCATCACTAATCATCCATACATTTTGTTTACTATATCATATTACACATAATTATGCACGTGGCTTAGTCTTTGTTTAAAAGATTATACTTTTCATTATCAATATCTGTCTCTTATGTTAAGAAAAAAAGCATGTGAATCATTAAATAAACTCACATGCCCACTTTAAGCCACGATGCTCTTATTTGTGTACTTTTATATCATTGCAATATGTTCAAACTCAATAGTGGAAAGTATAAGTTTATTATATATTAGGTGTGTTAAGCATCACACGTAACAAAGATAAGGATCTTACAAAAGTTTATAATATAACTGTATTTGTGCGTTATTCCTTTCATTTTTAATTGGTTTTGAGAATATTAGGAATCCGTTTGGTAATGTTTTTTTTTTCTTGTTATTATTAATTTTTCATTATATTGAACATGTTTGGTAATCATTTCTAGCGGTAATTAGCATTTATCTTCAATCAAGAGTGTTGTACTAAAAAAAAGTAGTGGAAAGTGGAAATAAATGACTCGTTCGGTAAGATTCATGTTTTATTGTTTTCAATTTTTGAAAAACACAAGTGTTTGGTAATTGTTTTTGTTCTGATTTTTCATTTTTAATAAATGTTTTCAAAATTGTGTAGAAATTTTAGAAACAACAAAATTAAATTTCTTACTTCTTGTTCGGTTTCTAGTTTTTTCCCCCTAAAACATAGATAAAAGCATTATTTTATCAACTTTTACTTATAAAATGCATAATAAATATAACATAAAATTTTGAAAATTTAATTTTCATATAAAATTTCTAGTTTTTTAATTTAAAATTTTAGAGAACAAGAAATAAGAAACAATTACCAAAAATGTTCAATATAATGAAAAAGAAAATATTAACAAGAAAAAAAAAGTCACCAAATTAAACGAGTTCCTAATATTAATATTCATGTAGTTTCATCTCAAAACCAATTGAAAATAACGCCTAGTTATATTATATACCTTTTTAAGATCCTTTATCTTTTGAATGTGTGATCCTTAACACACTTAATATAATAAACTTTTGTGTTGATTCCTAACTTTATTTTTATTTGTTGTCATTTGCAAGAACTTATAAGTGAAAATGGGTAAAATGGTGCTTTTATATCTATGCAAAAACTCATTATTTTAGTTGTTATCATTTTGCTTTTGTTCATTCACTCAATGAACAAATGTCTCCATGAAATAAGTGTTTCAAACCTTGCGTGTGGTGGGTAAGACAGACGTGTTAAGTTTCATACAATGTCTATTAAACAAATTAATAGAAATAATTATCAAGAATGACAAATAGTTATTTATGCAAAGTATAGGAACTAAAAAGCGGATTAAAATTTAAAAATCTTAGAACTAAATCAATATGAAAAATTACATAAACTAAAATAAAATTTGACCTAAAATTATTATGAAAAGCAAAAGTATATTTGTTTCTTGAATTCAATTTGGTATATATATATATAGTTCTTATGCGGGCAAGCTTATTATCTCAGGCTTTAGCATATATAGGTAATTTGTTAGATTTTACTGACTACATAAATTTTTTACTTCAAGATTTACTTTTGATTTCTATCAATGAAGACATTATCTCTCACTTATATTCATATCATCCTCACATTTCTTAATGATCAAACTAATTTTTAGTTGAACATCCAACAAGTTGGTCATTCATCATTCAAATTGGCTAAAGGGTTGGGTTTACTTTAACTTTAATAATGTAGTAGGTAGCGTCCTCCGGATCTTGATATTGACTTTAAGAAAAAAAATCGACAAAATTCATTCAAATGGATATTAAAGAATTTGGAACTATATGATGAACATGACGACGTAATTATTGATCTATATATTATTCCCTATAAAAAGGTTGTGCCTGCGAATGCAAACACACCTCACTATTACACAATCAAGATGGTGTTGCAAAAGTTGGTTGCCTTGTGCCTGTTCGCAGCCATATTTTCGGCCGCAGCAGACGTTCCGGTGCTCGACACCAACGGCGATCGCATTGTATCAGGCGCACAATACTACATAAAGCCTGCAATTGTTGGCAGAGGCGGAGCTCTCACTTTGGTCGCCAGAAAAAATGGCAAGCCATGCCCGAAATATGTCGGTCAGGTAGAGCATCCTGATCAGAAAGGAACCCCAGTTAAGTTTATGTTGGCTCCGGTGACCAACGAAGGTTGGCTTGCACATATTACGTTTCAAACGTCTGATTCTTGCTCAAAATTGACCATGTGGGGGCTAGGCGATCGGGAGAATGTGTCGGGAAGGAGGCTGATCACGTCGGGGTCGGAGCTTTTGGTTGAAGTCTTGTTCAAGATTGTGAAAAGCAATGGACTTTACCATATTCTTTGGTGTACTTCAGAAGATCACAATCCTCAATGTGGAAGTGCTGGTATCTTGAGTGAGGATGGGGTGAGTTTGTTGGCTTTGGATGGCCCTGAGCTTCCTTTTGTCTTTGAGAAAGTTAAGTGATAAAAACTCTCAAAGATCCACGTTTGTGGTTGATCATTGATGCACGTTTTGATTCTTCACAACTTGGTGCTTTTGTTTCAAAGGCAATCAACCTTTAATTTCTAGTAAAATTGATGTTTTAGTGAAGTGGTGGGAGGTGTTCTTGTATTTGGAAATAGTGTCGTTGTTGCTAGAGTTTAGGATTTAGATTTTGCCTCAAATAAACTCGTTTATCAAAATATCATAATGATGTTGACTTTTGAGCTTAGTATTGAATTCTACTCTATGAATCTCATACATACTTACAAAGATATTGTCTACTTTCGGGGGCGAAGATAGTCTCACACTCAACATACATAGATTGAGGCTATGAACTTAATTTCACATCATTAAATTAATGTGGGAAAGATATATATTTGACTGCCTGATTAAATAATAATTACATCTTTCTTTAAATACGAAGTCTTTTGGATAAAGTTTAAAAGTAAAATCACGTCGTCAACCTAAGAACTCAAACGATTAAGACATATATCTTCAAAAATAAAGAAACGTCTTATTGTTATATATTATAGGATTTTGATAAATGCTAGAGTCATGGGCTTGTATATCAGAATTGCTACATAAAATATTGACTTTCAAAAAAAGCAAAGCCCATTCACATATGGATATTAAAGAATTTGGAATTATATCCATGTTGTTAGGGTAGGAAACTCTTAAGAGTCAACTTTTGCATAAAAAAGGTCATTATTTATATTGACCTTTCAACCCTAATTTTTTTTTCATTTTTTAACTTACCATTTATTATTATTTTTTTCTTTTTAAATAGATTGACCAGTTACATATATCGTAATAATGATGGGTGGTAACTTCAAACTTTTCTACAAAACTTTTCTATAAAGAGAGATCATAACAAATGAATGGAAATTAGATAATAAATGAATGAGAAAATGATTATAACTAATGAATGGAAAAAACAAAATAAAATAAAAAGAAAGAAAAAGTATATATGGGCAGAGTAGGTTTCTCATCTCTGGTTGGAGATTAATATTATTTTATACGATGTTGGTTGAAATCTAAAGTGGATCTTGAAGAGCTCAAAGAAGCATAAACCTTTTTAAGTAGTCTACTTTGGTACTTACTTTATTTTGAATTTAATTATTCAAATATTCTAGCGTATTGGGAGTGTTTAAACCACCACTCAACTCAAAACCATGGGTTGAGTAAATTTAACTCATTTATACGGATTCTTAATAAGTTTCACCATCCAATATATTTTTTACTGATTAAAACCTTTTAATTTAGTGGGATCTATTTATCTAGCTATTTTAGACCAATAAAAATACGCCACATCATAAAGTCAGTCTCTAATATTGACCAATCTGCAGACAAGTATATATTATTCCACATATATTTTTCAAATCTGACACGAACAAAACGAATGAAACTAATTTCTAATATCAAGGTCTCTCATTCAACCCAATTATATATTTGTTAGTATCATCTTTTACTTCTAGGACCTTATAGCAAGTGGAATTAAGAGTTCAACACTTGATGATATTAGAGTGGCTGCTGTCGGTGCTTTTTAAAAAATCTGTGATGGATTTTTTTTTTTTGGTGAAATAGAGTGATGGGAAGTTGTCATAGTCTCATACATATGATTGTTAAATAATGTTAGATATTTTGTCGAACTTGCTTTAAGAATTTGTGGCCACAAAATGAAACACATTTTATTCAAGGCTGGTAAAATTGTGGCCATTAAATTAGACACTTTGTTCAATGCCAAATTAGACGTGGTAAATTTATGGCCACGAGATCTCACACTTTATCCATAAATATGCCGTAAAAGTGTGACCATTAAATTTTACACTTTGCCCGAAGCTAATGTGTGACAAATTGGTAACTATAAATTGGTAACTATAGAAATTTACTTTATAGATAATTATGTTTGGATTAGAAATAAACAGTCATGGGTGAAAATCCATCCCAAATATATATCCAACTCTCCAAATGAACAAAATTGTGAGGGAAGGGGCAGTGGTTGCTTCTTGACTTTGTGAGATATAAATATAGAGGTTTTTTTTTTTTTTTTAATTAGAGATTTTGTTATCTAGCTAGAAGAGAAAATGTTTGTTAAACTCCCATTTTTATTGAGCAGAATTATTCTATTCTTCCCCATAGTTTTTACCCTAATTTGTTTAGAGGTTTCACTATGTCGTCTTCTTCTTCATTATTACTTTTTCTCAATTTTTTATGTTAGATGTGATCCTACTCTATTCAATCTCATCTTCCCTCAACAATAATTGTGAAAGGGAAGGGATGATAAGACCGACAACGTTGTTACTTACGATGTAGATGTAGCGAAATACACCAAGACCCTACATGGGGAAAAATCCAAATTGAATTTCATAAGGAGAGATTTATTGAAAAAAATATGCAGAGTTTTGCAATTTGTAGAAGGAGGATGTGCCTAGCTAGATATAGTTTTCGCTTAAAGATTATATTGTCGTTTTGGCCAATCTCTTGCTATTTTTTTATTTTTTAAATTGCGTGGAAATATGAAGAATGGGATGATCTAAATATGGAGAAGGTTTCTGGCCTCACAATTAGATGAGTGCCTTCCATTTTCAAATGTTGACTATTATTAATGTATATAGTATACTTAATTTAATAATAATCGAAGTGGGAAAAAATATAGTAACAATCTTGACCCTTCCATTAAAATAATTATGTAAGTCAATTGAGTTAAATTCAAGTCGGTAAAAGAGAAACATTTATTATATATATTAAGCCCTTGAAAAGTATTCTAGATTCTCCACTGCTGATAGTTCTTTCCAACTTTTCTCTCATTGGCTGTTGTTAAGCCGCCGACTTCCTCTCCTTATTTATAACTTAAAAATGGAATGAAACAAAATTGAAACTTTGTTGGCTACGTTAAGTCTCCACGATTTGTACTTTGTTTTTTTAATTATTTTTTCCGTCCTACCATTCTTTTTTTTCAATGCATTTCACCATTTTTATAGATACATGGAAATTCTTTAGCCAACTTAAAAGAAAAAAAAAACGAATTTGTTGAGAAACTATATATTTTTTTTAGTTTTTGAAAAGTTGTGTTTATAAGCTATTTTTTTTTCAAAAATAAAATAAAATGGTTATAAAATGATTTTAGATACATGATTTGCCTTTCTCAACTTAGTTTTTGGTCCCAAGGAAGCTAGTGTGTGTTGTAATAATAGTTAATGAAGTTCATTGATAAGAAGAAATATAAGAAGAAAGCACTCATTATATCTTTTTCAACTTTGTATGAGAAAATTAGTCCAATACATTTATATTATAATATGATATTATTCACTAAATAATTAATTATTCTTTATATATTTTCACACAATGGTATGACATTGTAACTCTTAATATTTTTAAACCTGTGGGAGTAAAAAACTGTGGGAGGTTTTATGAAGTTTCACTTTTACTAGCAAATGCAACAATGGAGGAAAATGGTTTTCTTTAACTCTAGAAAATCTATCTGCTTTTGTAACTCTTAATATTTTTAAACCTACACCAATATAAACTTATACATACATATTTTATTGTGCAAATTAATGTATAATTAACAAGTTTATATATATATATATATATATATATATATATTTTAATTAACCGCGAATTCTAGTCGAAGGCCACGTAATAGTTCGGCTGGAGAGCAAGGGAACCTGAAACTAAATAACTCGACATCGGTGCGGCGTCCCACCTAAAATACTCTGACGATCAAGTCAGTAATATAAATAAAAAAATAGGAAAATGACACCTTAAGTGTGAGTCACATGTTTTTCACATACTTCGTGAGGATGAAGGTCCTTCCTTTTATAGTCTTGGATGGCCGACCGGAAGGACGATGATTAGAAGTGGCAGGGATGCTCCGCACTGTACGGGGAGCATAGTGGAGCACGCTCCCGACAGTTACGGGGTGGCACTTTCTCCTGCCGCTCAGAGCTTGTCATCTACAGTTGCTGAGCGTGACTGGCATATCAATGATGTGTGCCTCCTGCTACGGTTACATACGGTGTCTAGCTGTTCATGATCCATCATCCCTCCATGAGTGGGCACGTGTCTTGCTCGACACTATCGACTTGTGGGGAGTAACCGTATGTGGTCCCACGCTTCACAGACAGACATGCGTCCTACTTGGGTTTTTACTCATCAACTTAAGTTTTTAGATTGAGTAGTGATGGTTTATTCATCCTTAATATTGTATGAAAACAAGTGATTGAGATTCAATATTTATAAATTAAATTTACCCTACCAATCAACTTAAGTTTTTAGACCGGGTAGGCATGGTTTATTCATCCTTAATATCGGATGAGAACAAGTGATCATGTGTTTGAATCCGTACCTTTGTTGTTTCCTCCCCATTTATAATAATTTTCCCTTGTTGAACATTGTGTCAAGGGACCTTAATTTATAATAATTTTCCTTGTGTCAAGGGACCTTACAAAAAACTAAATTTATGGGACTGATGAGAAATCACATTTATAATTATATTTTTATCAAGAAAGCTGAGTTTAATTGCAAAACCATCCATATTAATTCCTAGTTTAGTTACATATATTTTTGCAAAAAGCTTGATCACAATGAGTAAAAATGAGGAGGAAGTCGAGGCTCAACAATCGCGACAAGTGGAAATTTCTTGGGAGTTGAAAGACCAAATGCTTCATCCATGTTCAAATCTTCCTTCTTCATATCTCCCTCCAATTTTCAAACAAATCCATGCAATAAATTGGCCAAACTTGATTGAACAACCTTAACGCCAAGATTATACCGAGGGCACATCCTCCTTTGAGACCTAAATGGGAGAAGCTCAAAGTATTGACCTTTCACATCAATGTTATTTCCAAAGAACCTTTCTGGAATAAATTCATTTGAATTTTCCCATACTACATGATCTCTCCCAATCGTCCACACATTTACAAGCACTCTGGTTCCTTTAGCTATGTCATAGCCTGCAATTTGACAATCCTCTCGACTCAATCTAGGCACCAACATTGGTCCTACAAGAAGCAGCCTCATCATCTCCTTTATAATCGCGTTGATGTAAGTCAAATTAGCCATGTCTTTCTCTTCCACCTATCTTTCCCTCCCAACCACTTTGTCAAGCTCTTCAGTTATTTTTTTGAAAATGTCTGGTCTTTTCAAAAGCTCTGATAGTGTTCATTCTATAGCCACAACTGAATTCTCAGTTCCCGTTGCTATAAGGTCCTACAAATGTAATTTAAGGTCGATTAGGAACTTTTAATTTGTTAATATTCTAAAAAATAAAAAGTCCTTTTTTCCTTTTTTTTACTCGAAAGAAGCTGGTGACTTGATTCCCTGTCTTTCAAGTTTGACTTCAAGATTAGGATCATCAGCCAACTACAACAAAACATCTGCCATATCTTTGGCCACGTAATTATCCTCTCTTACTTTTTTTTTATTTTAAATTGCGTGGAAATATGAAGAATGAGATGATCTAAATATAGAGATTTTTAGGCTCACAATTAGAAGAGTCCCCTCCATTTTGCAATGTTTACTATTATATTAATGTATGGTATACTTAATTTAATAATAATCGAAGTTGGAAAAAGATATAGCAACATGTGAGTGTGAATATTCCAACTCGTGACCCTTTCATTGAAGATAATTATCTAAATCAATTGAGTTAAATTCAAGTTGGTTGTCATTACAAATTATAACGAAAACTTCATTTTATAGGAGTGACTGACGAAATCACAATTTAGGCGAATTGTAGTAGTCGTCACTGAAGCCATGCATTTGTTGATAGCAACAATTAAACTCAAGGTGAAAATGTTGATAATATTCAAAGAGGAAACAACGAGAATGAAAGAAGAAAAAGTTTAAAATAATTAACAGTTGATTGGGTGAAAATATTTGGAGAGTGTAAAAGATAGATTTAGCAAAAAAAGAAAAAAAAAGAAAAAAAAAAGAAATCTAGAAAAAAAGAACAGTAAACAATATATATAGTTCAAATCAAAGGAAAGTGGAAAAAATTGTGGTGGAAAATTAAAGAGTTGCACATTCAATTAATTTGAGTTAAACAAAACTTTTCATATTACATTTTAGTATTTAAATTAAATTAATATAATTTAATAATTATAGATAATTAATTATGAGGGACATTTTTAAATTTAAAATTTTGTAGAGAAATAAAATTGTCCAAATATATTTTACAAAAGATAATAGATGTTTTTAATCGAGTTATAAATTTATAATTGTTTTTAAAAATAAATTGACAAAACATTTTTATATGAACTTTCACATTTTTGTCATTTAATTGTTTTTATCAACTCATTTCAATCCATGAATGCGCCTAATTATTCATTTTAATATATTTTTATTTTTATTTTTTTAAACATAATTATTTAACCATTAAAAAAATTATAACTTTCAAAATTCCATTTTTAGTTATATAATTAAAAATAAAGTAATTAATTTTATAATTGATTTTTAGGAATAAATTGACAACAATTTTATTCAAACTTTTCTTATTTTTTTACTTTTCTTATTTTTTTCCTAATTTTTTCTGAGTTCATTTTAACTTAAATAAAGATATCAAAACGATGAGAAAAAGATAAAATAAAATTTGGAGGGTGGCGTGAACTTAAAGAGAGAGAGGAGAGCGAATGAGTGGAATTTGACAGGGAGCTAGCGGTGAAATGACAAAATTGTCATCAAACTAATAAACATAAAATATTAAAATTAAAAGATAAAATGGAGAGATAAAGTTTCTTACTGTAGCCTATTTTATGTAGCATAGAAGTATAGATATTAAGCCCTCGAAAAAGTATCTAGAATTTGCCACTGCTCATAATTCTTTGGACGTTTTCTCTTCTTTTTTTTACAACATGTGGGGTGGAGATTCGAACTCATGACATTTTGGTCAGTGATAGATGTCTTAACCATCTGAACTATATTTGGTTTGACTCTCATTGGTGGTTGTTAAGCCTCCCCTCCGACTTCCTCTCCTTATTTATAACTTAGAAATGGAATGAAACAAAATTATTACTTTGTTGGCTACGTTAGCTAGGTCTCCATGATGTGTTTTTGTTTTTACTTTTGTTTTTTAATTATTTCCTCTTTCTCGCCATTTTTTTAAATGTATTTCACCATTTTTATAAATACATTGGAATTTTTAGTCAATTTAAAAAAAATTATAGAGAAACTACTTTTTTTAGTTTTTGAAAAGTTGTTTCTATAAGCTATTTTTTTCAAAAAATAAAATTTATAAAATGACTTTTAAGTACACGATTTGTCTTTTTCCAACTTAGTTTTTGTTCCCAAGGTAGCTAATGTGTGTGTTGTAATAATACTTAATGAACTTCACTGATAAGAAGAAATATATGCATTATCATCCTTTTCAATTTTGTAAGAGAAAATTAGTCCAATACATTTATACTATAACATGATATTATTCACCAGATAATTAATTATTCTTTATATATTTTCACACAATTGTATGACATTGTTTACTATAGCTTTCGGTAAAAAACTGTGGGAGGTTTTATGAAGTTTCTCTTCCTAGCAAAAGCAACCAGGGGAGGAAGATATGATTTTCTTTAACTCTAGAAAATATATATGCTTTTTGAACTCTAGAATTGGACTTAATATTTTAAACCTACAGCCATATATATTTATACATACATATTTTATTGTGAAAATTATGTAATTAACACAAATAAAATGAGGATGTAACAACCTAAGCCACATCAAGAAAACAAGAGTAGCCAACCAAAAGCAAAAATATAAGAACAGAACAAGAATGAGAACTTACAAATTTCAAGAAGATAAGAATATTAATATAAATAAAGGGAATTGATTTATAATTAAATTTTAACCCAAGTACATTTTTATCACAGAAAACTTAGTAGAAATGCGGGATTTGAACTTTGTGACCTCTTGGTCAAAGACATATGTCAATTATTACTGAGTAATTAATCTCATGTTGGTGCAAAGATACCTATTGATTCTTTATTAATGTAGTACATATATTTGCATAATACTTGATCACAGTGAGTAAAGATGAGGAGGAAGTCGAGGCTCAGCAATCACGACAAGTGGAAATTTCTTGGGAGTTGAAAGACCAAATGTTTCATCCATGTTCAAATCTTCTTTCTTCGTATCTCCCTCCAATTTCCAAACAAATCCATGCAATAGATTGGCCAAACTTGATTGAACAACCTTTAGGCCAAGATTATACCCAGGGCACATCCTCCTTCCGGACCCAAGTGGAAGAAGCTCAAAGTCTTGACCTTTCACATCAATGCTCTTTCCAGAGAATCTTTCTGGAATAAAGTCATTTGGGTTCTCCCATATTGCAGGATCTCTTCCAATCGTCCACACATTCACAAGCACTCTGGTTCCTTTAGCTATGTCGTAGCCTGCAATTTGACAATCCTCTCGACTCAATCTAGGCACCAACATTGGTGCTATAGGATGCAGCCTCATCGTCTCCTTCACAATCGCATTGATGTAAGGCAAGTTAGCGATGTCTTTCTCTTCCACCCATCTTTCCCTCCCAACCACTTTGTCAAGCTCTGAAGTTGTTTTCTTGAAAATGTCTGGTCTTTTCAAAAGCTCTGATAGTGCCCATTCTATAGTCACAACTGAGCTCTCAGTTCCCGCTGCTATAAGATCCTGTAAGTGTAAGTTAAGGTCGAACTTTTAACTTGTTAATATTCTTAAAAAAAAAAAAAAGCTTCCTTTTTTTTTTTACTCAAAAAAGCTACCTGTGTAATTGCCTTGACTCCTTGTCTTTCAAGTTTGACTTCAAGATTAGGATCATCAGCCAACTGCAATAAAACATCTACCATATCTTTGGCCACATAATTATCCCTAACTCCCATTCTCCTCCCATTGTGTTCATCTAATACATGCTCCAAGAATCTATCGAACTTCTTGTACAATGCCTTCATCCTCTTCACGTAGCCCTGCAAATCCAAGAAATCTATCCACGGTATGAAATCTCCTATATTGAGCGCACCATGCAAAAAGAACAGCTCCTCCAACATTTTTCTGAACTCATCGGGACTGAAAATAGAGTACTCTTTGGACTGCTCCAAATACTTCTTTCCGAGCACCATCCTGCTTATCACATTAAAACTCTGTGTGAACAAATAGTACTTGAGTTGGATTCCTTTGCCAGAAAATTTGTATATTTCTTTAAGCAAAGCATTGGTTTCTTCCTTGCGTATATACTCCAAGGAATCGAGTCTCTTGGCGCAAAAAAGCTCCGTTACACAAATCTTTTGGGCTTGGCGCCAATAAGGGCCGTATGGGCACCATAGGATGTCGGAATAATCGTAACCGATGTACTTTCCCGCGGCGAGTCTGGGGCGGGAAATGAAATTAAGATCATGGGTTTTGAGGAAAAGCTTCGCCGTCTCAATGGAGGATGCGACGACGACGGGGAAGGAGCCGAAGCGGAGGTGCATTATGGGGCCATGTTTTTTGGAGAGTTGATGGATGGAGTGGTGGGGGAGAGGGCCGATCAAGTTGAGGTTTCCGATGAAGGGCCATGGCTTAGGCCCCGGCGGCAAATTGAGCTTTCGACGGCGGCCGGAGAGGAGGAGGAGGGAGAGAGTGGCAATGGCGACCCATAAAGCTGCGTGAGAAAGCCAACAAGGAGCTTCCATTATTATGGCTATGGGTAGAGGGCAAAACTTGAAGAGGAGGAAGAAGAAGTGGTAGTGATGGAAGGATAGATTGGAGGGCCATTTATAGTTGTCTCTAACTCCAAAATCAACCTTATGGTTTCATCAATAGCATTCTCTTGCAACGAAAAATACTTAAAACTTCAAATAATCTTGTCCTTATTATACTTGAAAAATTGAATTCACAACTCATTAATTTTTATATAAAAAGTGTATATTTTTCATTTTTTTCTCTGAGTTGTCAAACATTCCATAGTGATAACGACAAGATTACTCCAATAAGAGTCTAAGAATTTTCAATTGAAAAATATATGGAGAGAGAGAAGAACAATTGTAGGGGGAGAGAAAAAAATGAAGGGGAGGGAGAGAGGGAGAGAATGAAGAAGAGTGAGAAGAAAAGAAAGAAAAAAAAACTTAAAATTACACTTTTTAGTCTTTTAAGAGTTTTAGGGTTTGAGATAGATTTTAAATTGGGTTCCTAAATTAAAAAAACGGACAATTTGGTTCTAATTTTTAGAAAATAGTTATAAAAGATCTTCTTGGTTCTAACGTTTAGAAAATAGTTCTAAAAGGTCGATCTCGTAGAACCAAAATTTTTTTACTGTCACAATAACTGACGTGGTAATAGTGAGTTTGATATTTTATAAATTTTATATTATTAATACTGACGTGGTAATAGTGAGTTTGATATTTTATAAATTTTATATTATTTTTAATTATATAGAATTTTTTATTCAATTTCCTCCTCTTTTTAATTCTCTCTCTTCCCCTCTCGTTTCCCCATCTCTCCTTTTCTTGTTGGGTGAAATAGGTGTGGTTGGATTTTATTAAAGGTGGGAAAGAAAGTGAAATTTAAGAAATTTATTCACATATACGTTGTGAATATTTCTTTATTGGTTTTGTTAATATTTGTGTTAAAGTTACACATTTGTAACTTTATGTATTGAAGTTACATGGGTTGAAATCACATATATGTTAAACTTTTATTTCTTAAATAAGAAGTTTTTTATATTTATGTGTTAAAGTTACATATGTAAAAAGGCTACGTATGTGTTTAATTTTGAGTGAGAGATTACTTGTTTAGACAAGTACTATATATAGTTGCCGATTTATTCATTTTGAGATATTCAAGCATACCACAATTAGGTATTGTCCTCCCTCTCACAAGAATTCTCTCTTCTTTTGAGTTGTTGTTCTTATTTGTTTTGAGAGCAAGTATCTAAGAGTTCTGTTAGATCTGAGTAGTTTGAGGTTGCAGTTCTACCAGAGTTAGTCGTTATATCCTGTTGAGACGATCGCTGTAGTATGTTAGCAACTTGTGCAGAGCGAATAATTGTCTTTAGGTCAGTGCTATTAAAGCATGTCTCGACTATATATTTATCAAGGTTTTGTGTTTATCAAATTGTCAGTATCTGTATTGTTTGTAGCCAATTATGTTGTAACCTGTTTGTTAGTATTACACAATTTATATATACAACGTATATCTACTAAAGAATAAGGAGGGAAAAAAATATTAACAGGGTCCTAGATGGTGAACTAGAAAGCCACATAGGAAATAACCCAAAAGTTCCTTCACCCCTAAATCTTCCAACACCACACATTTTGGATCCTCAAAACCACACCTTTTAGATCCTCACGTGGGCTAATAGTCATGAAAAGATATTTTTCCAGAGAGAGAGAAAGAAATATAGGAGGGAGGGAAACGAAATTAGAGAAAGAAAGAAAGAATGAGATGATGAAAATAAATAAATCACAAAATTAAAAAGAATATAAAATTTACAAAATACCCAACTCACGATTGACACGTCAGAAATTTTCCGTGCTAACAAAAGTTTGACTCCGTCAACTTTTTAAAACTATTTTTTAAAGGCAAGGATCAAACGGTCAGTTTTTTAAATTGGGGACCATATAAAAATTTATCATTTTAGAAACTAAAAGTGTATTTTACTCAAAAAAAAAGAAAGAAACAAAAAAATAAATAATAAAAGACAAATACATAATTTTTCATACAAAATATTAGAAAACATTGGTTCTCAAGAGGGGCAAAAATAAAATGTGCCTAAAAAACGCCTATTCAACTTAAACACAATCCCAAACTTTTGTACATATACGATGATATTATCATATTTTCTCTCAACTTTTTGATTAGCTGGATTGCACTTCACATCTACAAAATGATGTGAGGTTATACTCAAAACATGTGAATACAAATTTTTTAAAAATAGGTCAAAGCAAACCATCTTTGGCCCTTACTCGGCTACGAATGAGAATATATAATATATGATTTTAAATTTTACAATGTTGAATATATAAAAGAGAAACGACAAAAATATTTTAAATTTATATCCCATGTTTAAAATTTGCAGTTAGACCTATAAAAATACGCAGACAATGACAGAACGGCCAATTTAAAGGGAGAGCACTAAATTACTTACATTACGGCGGTGTCTGTACAAACAATCTAGACTTATATTCAAAGTTTCCCTAGGATTGGTGAGACGAAATAGAGTCACCATAGTCCATTGTGTGCTGTATCTCGAGCTAGAAAGTCCGTAAAAGCCTCTAATATTAACCAATACATAGGAAATCATATATATTTTCAACATATATTTGTCAAACCTAGCAAGAATAAACTAATGAAACTAATTTCAAATAATATCAAAGTCTCTCATGAACCCAATTATGTATTTGTTGGTATGATCTTTAGTAGCTTCTAGGACCTTATAGCGAGTGGAATTAAGAGCTCAACAACCACGATGATGTTAGAGTGGCTACTCTCGGAGCTTTAAAAAAGTCTTAAGATTTCCAACAGGATAATAGAAGAGTGTGATTGAGTAATGGGAAGGAAAGACGGGTGGAAGATAAAAACATTATGTACTTGTCATACATCGACATGATTGTTAAATAATATTAAATATTTTGCCAACTTATCTTCAACAAATATCCTTCAAAAATTTCTAACCACGAGACCAAACACTTTGTCCAAATTCAAAGCTAAATTAGATGTATGACAAATTTATGACCACTAGATCTTACACTTTGTCCATATGTGACAAAAGTGTAACCACCAGATCTTATGTTTTGGACTCTGATATCATATTAATATTCATGGGTTCCATCTCAAAACCAATTGGCCAATTAATATCATTGTCAATTGCTTTTGAGATGAACCCATGAATATTGATAATTCGCACCCCTAGAAATTCTCCAAATGAGCTAAAGTGCGAGGCTTTGTAAGATAAAAATAGACAGAGCTTTCTTCTTACGAGAGATTTTGTTCTCTAGAAAAGAAAAAATTGTAAAACTCCTATTTTTATTGGGTGGAACTATTCTATCATTTCTCGTAGTTGTTACCCTAATTTGTTTAGAGGCTTCACTGTTCCTATTCTCCTTCGTTATTACTTATTCTCAATTTTTGTTACCCTAATTTGCTTAGAGGCTTCACTGTTCCTATTCTTCTTCATTATTACTTATTCTCAATTTATTTTAATTGTGTTCCTACTCTATTCGATCTCATCCTTCTTCAACAATAATTGTGAAAGGTGACGATAAGACTGAACAATTATTGGCCCCAGGCCTTTGCAAAAAATAAAAATATTGGTCCTAGACTGCCGACCACAATATAGCTAAAGACACTAAGACCCTACGTGGCGGGGAAAATCCAAATTGAATTTCATAAAAGAAAGATTTATTGAGAAAAATATGTAGGCGAAAGGTCTATACCCTTAAGTTTTGCGATTTATGCATGGAGGGTGTGCCTAGATATAGTCTTGGCTTAAAGATTATATTGTCAAGTTTTTGCCAATCTCTTACTTTTTTTTCTTTTCTAAATTGCGTGGAAATATGAAGAATGAGATGATCTAAATATAGAGAAGGTCTTTGGGCTCACAATAATTAGATGAGTCCCCTTCATTTTGCAATGTTTACCATATTATTAATGTATAGTATACTTAATTTAATAATAATCCAAGTTGGAACCATTTTTCCCTTCTTGGCTTCTAAGCCTTAATCAGACTAATGTCTCATCAAATGTAGCCCATGTGGTAGAACTTTCCTAATTTCATTAATACAATTTCTTCATTTCAAAAAAAAAAAAACACTACAATAAATTTGGCTTTCAATGACAGTCAAAAAAAATCACGGAGGATAATTAAAAATTATAATTATTTTTTAAAAATAAATTGACACAAAAAAATTTTATATTAACTTTTCCAACTGCTAAACCCTAAATTTTAGGAGAGAAAATTAGTCTAATACACTTATACTATGACATGATATTATTCACCAGATAATTAATTATTCTTTATACATTTTCACATAATAGTATGACATTATCTACTATAGCTTTTAGTTAAAAACTGTGGGAGGTTTTATAAAGTTTCACTTCTCTGGCAAAAGCAACAATCGAGGAAGATGATTTTCTTTTAACTCTAGAAAAATCTATTTTCTATTTTGACTCTAGAATTGGACTTAATATTTTAAACCTACAGCAATATATATTTATGCATATGTAATTAACAAGTTTATATATATATATATATATCAGAACAAGGCACATCAAGAAAACAAGAACGAACAAAAGCAAAAATATAAGACCAAAAAGAACGAGAAGCTTACAACTTCAAGAAGATAAGAATATTAATAAGAAAAAAAGAGAATTAAACTTGTGACCTCTTAGTTTGAGATATATGTCAATTACTACTGAGTTAATTAATTAAACTCATGTTGGTGCAAAGATACATATTGATTCTTTATTAATGTAGTGCATATTTTTGCATAATGCTCGATCATAGTGAGTAAAGATGAAGAGGAAGTCGAGGCTCAACGATCACGACAAGTGGAAACTTCTTGGGAGTTGAAAGACCAAATATTTCAACATATCAAGCAAAGAGAAGTACTATAAGTACTATATCAAGCATATCATTGATATACAACATTTCATATCATGTATATCATTAGTATATCAACATCCATAATCAAGTATATCGATGATATATCAAAGCAAGTATATATATCATTATATCATTAATATATCAACTATATTATTGTTTGAGCTCTGTGTTTATTCAGGTTATATCGATTTCAACATTCAAGTCATAAAAATAGCGATAGTCCAATTTACCCAACCTTTTCTCTTTTTTTTTTTATTTCAACCTTTTCTATATTAACATTACATAAATAAGTTATATATAAATATACATTTTTCTTTTTTTAAGAATGGATGCTGAGTTAGGTTGATATTATTCTTCTTTAACATTACACAATCGTAAAGACTTTAAGCCTAACCATGAGCACGGTGTATTATTCCTCTTCTAAATAAGCCTCGAGGTTCAAAATCCGTACCCCACTTCGAGGCGAAGCCTTCTAGAACATTCATTTACATGTAAATTTAGAAAGTCCCCATCTCATTTTCAAACAAAGATGATTGCATTATTTGTGGCAAGGAAATGGCACCTTGTGGAAAGATGTTTATTTTTTAGTGTCTTGATATGTTGGAATAGGAACTCCTGATTCTTCTGTCAGTTTCTTGTAAGCATTTTGTAATCTTCTTGTCACAGCTCCTACTTGTCCATCGCCAATCACCCGACCATCAATCTTCACAACCTGAAAATCAAATGAATTCACCAGTTAGGTGTTCGATCTTGGTTTGGTTTGGGTTCGGTTCGGCTTGGTTGTTTGTCAAATCTTTGAAGTCAATTGGATTCCTTTTTCGGAACCAAACTTTTCGACCCCAAAAAACCAAACGAATTGATTCGGTTTGGTTCAAAACCTGTTATTTGCATCATTTGTAACCCCTTTTCAAGTTTTTAAGAGGAAGTTACATTACAAGGAAAATGAATAGAACTAATTTCAAACCCTTTTCGCTTTAAGAGATTGTTCATCCCTTCTTTTGTAAGTCTCTCCCTTTTTCTATGAACATCCCAATGTCACATTGAAAAGAAAAATTGTAGCCATAAAGTACTTACTGGGGTCAGTTCTCCCATTGTTCCAGTAGTCCATACCTGCAGGAAAATCCTCTTTAGTTGTATTGAAACACTTCCAACTGGTGAAAGTTGATTTTTTTTCCGTAGCATTTTTGTTCCATCTTTTGCTATGTTTTCAGTTTCTGCTGTATAATCACTACTATATTGAGTTTCCCAGTTTAATGTTTTCAAGCTAACTGTTATGCGTCTGGTGCTTATTTGACTAAAAACAAAACTATTATCAAACGGGGCTTAAAAATTTTCACAAGCATTTTTTTTTCCAACTCGATGTTATGCAAACATTCAACTTCGAATTTTAAAATGAAAATAAGGAAACCTCATCTGCAGTATGGAACTCTGATAGGCTGATTCTTCTCTCCTCCAATACCAACTTCTCCTTCACCACAAGATCCATGACCTGCAACCATAAGATCAAACATTGGTTAAATCTAGGTAAGGAAAAATGTCTAGGCAATCAAACAATCACAAGTCATGGTCGATTGGAATTCTTGAATGATGATTCATCTACGTGGCACGAAATGGTCGACAGCAGATTACAATTCTCCATAGTAAGATATGACAAATATACCTGTTTTTTTTAGTTCAACTACACGTGGAAGTTATAATTTAAACCTCTAACTTTTTAGTCGATGATATATGTCTTAACCAGTTGAGTTATGCTTAAGTTAGCATATGACGAGTATACCTAACTCAGGATAAGGTACAATGAGTGTACCTGCATAGGAAGGTAGG